>NC_025999.2:89097173-89260598 GCF_000442705.2 Elaeis guineensis
AGAATGGTTATGGTATGTTGAGCAGATTAATCGATCATATGTCGGTAGGATCTATGAGTGACCGTCAGCTAGTAGTTCAGTTATGTCGATGGTTCAAGTCGTCCGCTATTGATCGGTAGTAGTCGAACATTAGTCGATTAGTCGATCATAAGTCGGTATGATTTGCTCAGTCGTTCAATGAAGAGTCGGAACTGCATGTTCAATAGGTGTACCGTCGGAGTTGTGGTGACCAAAGTCGGGGGATCGATTAGTTTATCCCAACAGTTGCCCCCCACTCCCAAGTCCAAGGTGAACTAACGCATATATTGGCATGTAGTTTATCACATTAGACGAAGGGAGTTATTTCTTGTCATATCGAACTCCAATTTTGCAGCCACTTTTTTCGGGATATGGATGATCGGTTGCTTTGTCATTTTGATGGATACGGAGTCATCTTTAAACTGCCATATTGATTGGACAATTCAGTAGCGGATGTCAGTATCAGATGTTTCAGGAAGATGATTTGGCATCGGACGATATGATTCTGACAAGCAGATTTTTGTCACGTGTCCGAATGTTATTGGATTGAAGCTGTTCACGTGGATAAGGATGATGTGGCTCAATCTGGAGCAAGTGTGTCGAATCATCGAATCAATAGTTGGCCCAGATATTGCCATGTGTCGTCATCTGGTAAGTCTTCAATTTAATCACTTTCATCTCGACCGTTGAGAGATCCTATATATATAGGGTCGTTCCAAACCAAATTTTTACTTTTCATTTCATCATTTCTAGTGCTGAGACTCTGTCAGAAGATTGCTCCAGCATCTGAGGACTTTGTTATTTCCATCTTTTTCAGATCAAGTTTGTCTTTCCTTGAATTCTTTCTTCCCTAATCTTCACTTCTTATGGCTAGGACCTTTCTTTCTTCCCTAATCCCAATAGGGTTCGTAGGTGGAGGTTTTTTTACTTTCAAAGCCGAATGTCGAGCGGCTCTGAAAACAGTATTGTATCTTGGAGCAATATCAACTCTTCACCCCTGGGGCCGACGGTTAGGTGAACACCCCTCCTTCGGATCAGGTGACTTTTTATGTCGAAGATCTTCAGATGGATTTTTGATTTTCGATTTCGGAGTTTGTCTGAAATATTTTGGATTATTATGGTCTTTGCCGCGCTCAGCTGGCACCGAACTCGATTCGGCTGATAATCAATTTTGCTTTGTTGTGTCGGTTGTTGCCGACTGAACCTCTTCCTTTCTTTTTTCGTGCTTTCTTTGTCCTCCAACCCCATCCAAAAATCCGAGGGTAGTGGTTCTTCAACCCTCAAAAAGATCTTTCTTTTATTAATGATCTTCCATAGTCCATTCATGGATGGAAGAACCAGTTCTTTTTTGCTTTTTCTTCTCTCCTTTGAGGTTTTCTTTTCCGTTGGGGCGATCGAAGAACTAGCCTTAACGACAACAGCCGAATAGAGGTCGGCGATCGAGAGGACTTTCATTGGTTGAAGGATATGAGGATCCCGCCGCAAAAAGAGCTTGTGACGATCCCGCCGCAAAAAGAGCTTGTGACCGAACAGGCCCTTTATGACATCGGCCTTAGTTCAGTCACCCATCTAGGTATAGTATAGTAGATCATTTCTTATTTTATTCTTCTTTTGCCTCTTGAGTCGTACTAACTTTTGTTGTAATTGCAGCCATGCAGCCGAGGGTGCGAGTGTCAAATGCCGACATTCATTAATATGTTGCCAGGAAAAGGGCAGCATCCGAGGCTGGGCCTTCCTGGCCATCAAAAAGGAATCAAGTTGTTGCTTCGGCGTAGCCTCAAGTTACCCCTTCAACGCCAGTGCCAGCCGTTGTTCCAATTGAGAAACCCAATGTACCATCTGTGTCAGTTTTTGAGTCGATCTTGGCACTGTCTGCCCCAACCGTACTTCCTACCGTACCGTTTGAAAGGGCGGTGAGGGAAACTACTGAAGCAACATCAGTAGTCCTATCAACTGAAGAAGTTTGGACTGAGGCAGGAGGATCCGAACAATCTGCAGCTGCGCCAGTCGCTCCTTCAATCAGAGTGCAGTTGAGTTCAAGCTTCCCTGCACTTTCGAACGTGGGGCCACTGATAAGAGACCGAGGGAAAGCTTCGGTGACTTCGATGGAAGATGCAGCGTCGGAGGGCCACACGGTTCACTTCGACATTCAAGTGCCTGATGATGAGTCAGCCTTGGCCAATTTGACATTGGCCAAGCGACTGTGCCAAGCCGCTCTTCTTTCGGTTGATCGAGAGAAGTGGAGGAACCGAACGGTGGCTGAGATGTTCTCATCCTTTTACCCGATGATTCTCGAGATAAGTTTTTTTTTTAATCGATTTATCTTCTGTCTACAGTTGATTCACGACATGTTCGATTTGGAAGCCAGCTACATAAAGTTCAGTGACTTTCGTCGGTCGTGAATGAATAAGGTGGCAGCCGCTGATGCCGAGAAGATGGCTGCTCTCTAACAACTTAGGTTAGTGGCCGAACGGGAAGCCAAGCTTCAGGAGGAGATTTTTCGATTGACTGACGACCTAGCATCTTCTGGAGCTGAACTCAAGTCGGCTCACAAGAATATTTTGGCTCTTGAATCACAGGTCAAGAGCAAGAAACATTCGATCCATCGACTTCGACGGGAATGAGACGGATGCATCACAAAACTCGAAGTCGAACGTCAACGACATCAGACCAGCCTGAAAAGGTTGACACTGGCCGAAGAGG
Source organism: Elaeis guineensis (assembly GCF_000442705.2). Taxonomy (NCBI): domain Eukaryota; kingdom Viridiplantae; phylum Streptophyta; class Magnoliopsida; order Arecales; family Arecaceae; genus Elaeis; species Elaeis guineensis. The sequence continues at coordinate 89,099,895 of NC_025999.2, forward strand.
AGTCATCTTCTGTACGAGCCGATGCTGATTTGGCGAAGACGGAAGCAGAGTCGGCGAGGGAAGCATTGAGTCGGGCAATCTAGGACTTCAGGGGTTCGAAAGAATTCAAGGAGGAGATCTTCGAAAGTGGCTTCGCTTCATACTGTGTCGGGTATGAAAACGACCGAGATGCGATCGAAAAATTATACCTAAACCTCAAATTGAGCAGCATCATCCCTCCGGAGTCAGAAGATAGGACTGTCAAAGAAGGAGCTGCACCGACTCAAGGTGGAACACTGATCGAGCCTGAAGTTATCCCAATCTTTGACTCTACACCAGAGCAAAGGGGTAGGGATGGTGATGAATCTTGATCGGTGTATTTTGCTTTTTTTCTTTTTGTAATCAAATTTCTGTAATCGGATTTTGGTTTAATTTTGTAGTTCTTTTTTGATAATGAATAGAAAGAATTTTTCTTCTAAATCCAAACTTTGCTTTGCTTGTTTGCAATGTTAAATTTGTGATGTCTGTAATGTAAAGCAGCTACCGAACATTAATCGGTGAATCGAATGTTTGATGGGACTTATAGAATCATCCGTTAGTCATGTAGTTTTGATGTACTTAATAGGAATTAAGATAACGATGGTAAGTTGAATATCCCGCACTCGACTCTTGGTCAGATTTATACGTCAAATTATCTGATAATCGATGGCAAGTCAAATATCCTTCGACTGACTGTAGCCAAATCGGTATAATTTCAATCCAACCTTGATCATATTGACATTTCTGCTTAGTTAGGACTTAAGTCGGTATATTAGTCTTTCGACTACAATCAGCTTTTACAGTGGAAAACCAACATTGAGTATCAAAATATAGTCGGTACTGTGGCTTTTGCAGTAAAAGTCCGTATACTTGATGTCAGTTTTTACAGTGAAAAATCACAGTCGGTATGATATAGTCGACATTGAGATAGTTGATTCTTTGTTCTTTCCAGTGAAAGCCGACATATAGTCGATAGTTGATAGAAATTGACCAAAGCTTGTGATTCTGAAATTGTATTGCATTCCAAATAATGTATACAAGAGTAACTTCATTGGTAATACACCTTTAGATTGTCGGCATTCCATGTTTGGAGAATTACCGATTCTTCAAGAGTTTTTATTTGATATACGTCCAGTTTAAGTATTTCAGATATTCTGTAAGATCTTTCTCAATTCGAAGATAGCTTTCCTTGATCTCAGGGTTTTGAGATTTTTACTTTTCTTAGGATCAGATCTCCTGGTCCACAGACCTTCGGCTTGACTCTTGCATTATCATACCTATCTTTTACCGATATGCTATCATCTGAACTTGAGCTTACTGTCGAAGTTCTAAGTCGGCTCTTCGATCTTCGAAATTGTTTGGCTCACTGTATTGTTCCATCCTTGTTGATGGTAGTCCGATTTCAAATGGGATCATTGCTTCCATCCCATAAGCTAAATTAAAGAGAAATTCTTCAGTCAGTATGCGAGGAGTTGTTCGGTATGCCCATAAGACCAGATATAGCTCTTCCACCTAAAGATCTTTAGCTTCATTCAGTCGGATTTTGAGTTCGTGCAAGATTGTTTGGTTGGTTACCTCCATCTCTCTATTTGATTGTGGATGACCGACTGATGTGAGTTTGTGCATAATATAAAATTTTATACAGAACTCTCTGAAATTTTGATTGTCGAATTATCGATCATTATCGATGATGATGGTGTGCGGTAAACCAAATCTGTAGATGATGAATTTCTGAATGAAGTCTTCCATCTTACTTTCAGTGATTTGTGCTAGAAGTTTAGCTTCTACCCATTTGGTGAAATAGTCGATGGCGATCACTATGAATTTTCTCTGATCAGATGTCGAGGGAAAAGGACTAAGTATGTTAATTCTCCATTATGCGAGGGCCATGGTGCTACAATTGATGTCAGCTGACTAGCTTGTTGATATTGTATATTTGTGTATTTCTGATATGGTTCACACCTTCGGACAAGTTCAGCCGCATCTTTCTTCATGATGAGCCAATAGTACCCTTGTCGCAGGACTTTATAAGCTAAAGACTTACCCCTCAAGTGATTTTTATAAATTTCTTCATGCACTTCTCTAAGTGTGTAGTCGACATCTGTTGGTCCTAAGTATTTTAGTAAGAAAAGAGAGAACGATCTTTTGTAGAGATGATCATTCATTATTACATATTGAGAGACCATCCATTAGAATCATTTGGCTTCTGAGAAATCTTCAAGAAGAATCTCATCAATCAAATATCGGACGATCGGATCTATCTAGCTTGGTTCAATAGTGAGCTGTAACACCTCTTCAACTTTGTCAATACTTGGCTGTTCAAGACATTCAACGAATGTCCGATCCAGCGAGTTGAAAGTAGTAGTAGCCAAGCGAGAGAGTATGTCGGTTCGAGCATTTTCGGTTCTCAAAATATGAAAGATCTCGAAATATTTCAAGATTGATATAAAATCTTTCATCTTCTGAAGGTACTTCATCATAATAGGGTCTCGAACTTCAAATTCACCTTTGACCGTCCAGCGATCAGTTGTGAGTCGATAAAGACCTTCAGATTGTCGATCTCAAATTCTTTGACTATCTTCAAATCAGCTAAGAGCGCTTCATATTCGGCTTGATTATTTGAGACTTTGAAGTTGAACCAAAGGGCGTATTCGGTGACTACTCCCTCAAAATTTGTGAGGATGAGTCCGGCTCCACTACCTTACGCATTAGATGCTCTATTGATGTGCAGCACCCATGCCGATCTTTGGTCGGGTTCGAGAGTCGTAGCCTGCCTTATTGTGTTGTTATCTGTATCTACTGATTTATTGTCAGGTATTGTATATTCGATGATAAAGTCGGCTAAAATTTATGCCTTCATGGATGGTCATGGGCGATATTGTATGTCAAATTCATCAAGCTTTACTGTCCACTTCATCATCTGATCTGACGTATTAGGTCGATGTAAAATTACCTTCAGTAACTGGTCTGTCAAGACTATAATCGGATGTACTTGAAAGTACAGATGAAGTCATTGTACCGATATGATTAGAGCATAGATCATATTCTTCGCTCTTGAATATCGTACTTCAGCATTATGGAGTACTTTATTGGTATAGTAGATTGATCGATGGATTCAATTTTCATCTTTCTGGATAAGTACCGAACTAACTGCTTCTGTGAAAGTCACCAAATAGAGATATAGTATTTCTTTGACTTTCGATTTTGTAAGCAAAGGTGGGGAAGCAAGGTACTTTTTTAGCTCTTCGAAGGATTGTCGGCATTCATCCGACCATGAGAAATCCTTCGTCTGCTGTAAAATTTTGAAGAATGGCAAACATCTCTCGGATGACTTAGAAATGAATCGACTGAGTGTGGCGATCCTTTCGTTGAGTTGCTGTATCTTTTTCTTTGAGTTCGGATGCTTTTTATCGATGATGGCCTTTATCTTTTCGGGATTAGCTTTGATTTCTCATTGTGAGATAAAAAATCCAAAAAAATTTTCGAAGATTTTCCCAAACATATATTTAGTTGGGTTCAACTTCATCTGATGTCATCATAGTGTGGCAAAGGGTTCCTCCAAGTCCCGAACATGATCTACAGTTTGGAGACTCTTCACCAGCATGTCGTCCATATATACTTTTATATTTCATCCGATATGCGTCTTGAAGATCTTATTGATGAGCCATTGGTAAGTAGCTCCTGTATTTTTCAAACTGAAAGGCATTACTTTGTAGCAGTATATGTCTTTGTCGGTTACGAAGGCTATATGCTTCTCATCTTTTGCTGCCATCTGGATTTAATTATACTCAGCAAAGGCATCCATGAAACTCAGAAGTCGATGGTCTGAAGTCGCATCAATCAATTGATCAATCTTCGGCAATGAAAAACTATCCTTCGGACAGACCCCATTCAAATCTGTATAATCGATGCAGATTCTTCACTTTTCATAGGCCTTTCTCACTATGACGATATTGATGAGCCAATCGAGGTATGTGGCTTCTCTGATGAAATCTACCACAAGAAGTTTGTTGACTTCTTCATCAATGACCTTCTGTCTTTCAGGGGCAAAAGGTCGTTTCTTCTATTTCACCGGCTTAACATTCGGATTGACATTAAGTTGGTGGGTTATTACTTCTGAAAGAATTCTGGATATGTTGGTGGCCGACTAAGCAAAAATGTCGGTATTTATTCTGAGTAAATTTAGTAACTGCTGCCGCTCTGGATCGGATAATTGCGATCCAATTTGAACCATTTTTTCAGGACTTCTTCTTTTAACGGGATAGAGATCAGTTGTTCAGCTGGTTCACCTCTCTCTTGATTCTTCTTTTGGTCTAATTTGTCGACAGGTAGAGAGTCTTCTAGTTTATTATTTTGGGTGGAGATAAGAAAGTAGCATCGGATAAGCTGTTGATCTCTACGCATCTCTCTGACTCTATTTTTTGTCGGAAATCGGACAAGTAGATGGTATGTCGAAACTATTGCTTTCAGAGCATTAAGTTTAAGTCATCCGAGTATGACGTTATAAGCTGAAGAAACTCGAACTATCATGAACGTTATGGAGATAGTGCTCTGTTGTAGTTCAGTTTTCGTAGTTAAGGGGAGAGATTTTTTCTTCTACCGTGACAGCATCTCCTGTGAAGCCGACTAATGGCATCGAGACTCTTCTAAGTCAATCAATCGGTAGTCACATTCAGAAGAAAATCGAGTAAAAGAGAACATCAGTCAAATTTTTATTATCTACAATGATTCTTTTTACATCATAATTAGCTATTGTTGCTGAAACAATAGCAGCATCATCATGGAGAGTTTGAATTCTCCAAATATTTTTTTTCAAAAAAATTATTACATTATTGAGTCATCGTCTTTTCATCGACTCATCTTCAGAAGTTGCCCCCCAGTTCGATTATCCGAAGATCATATTGATCACCCCTGCAGTCGGCTGATTATTTATAGCTTCCTCCGTTTGTGGCTGAAGTCATTGATTGGCAGAAGATTGAGTCGGCGAATCTCTCTGATACTTTTTGAGGTAGTCTCATCGAATTAGGACCTCTATCTCATCCCTAAGTTGAATGCATTATTCGGTATAATGACCGTGATCATGATGGAACCGACAATATTTTTTCGATCACGGCTCTTCGATGGCTCTTTCATCGGTAAAAGGTGTCATAAATATTCTGCTCCTTTGATCTCCATGAGGATCTGTGCACGAGAAGCAAAAAGAGAAGTATAGAAGTCATATTTGTCGTAACTTGACCTTGAACTCCATCGTCGAGGTGAAGCTCGCTTATTGGAAGGTGACCGACTTGATTCGATCGGAGCTTCTTCTTTCTTCTGTTTCTTTCTTTTCTAACCCTTACCTTCTGTCTAGCGTCGGTCAGAAGCTCCTTCGTCCGTGCGTATATATTTGTATGCATGCTCCAAAAGTTCAAAATAAATTCAGAGAAAAATTTTGTTCAAAGAATATGGGAACCGAGATCCCCTCAGACCTCTTTTCATGGCCGATATAGCCATGTCTTCATTGAGGTCTTTGATCTCAAGTGTGGCCACATTAAAACGAGTCACAAAATCTCTTAATGTCTCAGTCTCTCCCTGTTTGATTGAGAAGAGACTGTCAGAAATTCATGATGGCCTTCGGCTAGTGTTGAAGTGAGCCATGAAGGAATGTTCGAGCTACACAAAGAAATATATACTTCCCGACTGAAGCTCGAAGTACTAGGCTCGAGCAGCTTTTCGAAGGATTGCCGAGAAGCCAATGCACAAAAGGGCATCGGTTGCTCTCTGAATCATCATGAGAGCCTTGTAGCTCTCAAGATGGTCGATCGGATCTATGGAGCTATTGTATGGCTCCACTTGCATCATCTTGAACTGAGATAGAATCGACTCGTCTAAGATGTGCTGAGAAAGAGGTTGGGCGGTGTGGAAATCGTAGTCATTGAAAGATTTTCGACCTTCCATTTGGAGCTGAGCGAGTCAGTGGTTGATTTTTTAAAACTTGCGTTCGTAGTCATCGAATCACCATTGCTGGAAAACTCCGGGGGTAGAACCTCCCAACGAGCCTGAAGGAGAAGCAGAAGACGTTTGCGGCCGTTTTTCCTTCCTAATATTGTTGAGATGGGAAGGAGAGGGGAGACACCGCGAGCGATGGGTGGCACGACGAGAGTGCCGAGAATGTCGTTGTTCATCTCGACGGCAGAGCCGAGATGGTTGCTTCGGAGAAGGAGAAGGTGATCGCCGCAGATGATGGCGGCTGTGCCTCGATGGCACCGACTATACCTGGACGGCATGACTGTGCCACCAGTTGCTCCGTCGGTGGCTGCTGCTGTTGGGTTTGCTGCTGTTGGAGGTTTTTTACTGCTTCTGTCAAGATGTTCATCTGTTGCATAAGTGCAGCGATTTGAATATCTGTGGTGACAATGGGACGTGAGGAACTGGGCTCTACTACCGGAGGAGGAGGAGGAATCTCTTTCCGACGAGAAGAGTGCCTCACCGATCCAGTTACAGTCGAATACTGGGTTCTGATTTTTGCTATGATGAGTGTGATCTTCTTTCTACCTGACGCGTCAATCTATTGCGGCCAACTCCCTGTCGTTTCTCTGTCGCCTGTCGCTAGTGATGAGCACCTGCAAAATAGCATCTTCACAGACCAGAGTTTTGTCCGACGGGGATCCTCCGATGCTTAAGTCAGAGAGAGAATTGATGAACAGTAGATTTGAAAGTTGAAAGTAGTAGAGCTTCGGCTCAAAAATGTCTTACCCGTCCTATTCACTTACTCTCTCTTTATAGATAATTCTGATGTAACCGTCGAGCACGTGGTCCCACTTTTTATGACGTTAAATTATCGGACTATAAATATGAAGTTAGTAAGTTGTTAATTCTCCTGAATAGCCATAACACGTAGTCAATAACTGTCCAGAATGGTTATGGTATGTTGAGCAGATTAACTGACCATATGTCGGTAGGATCTATGAGTGATCGTCGACTAGTAGTTCAGTTATGCCGATGGTTCAAGTCGTTCGCTGTTGATTGATAGTAATCGAACATTAGTCGGTCAGCTGACCGTAAGTCGGTACGATTTGCTCAGTTGATCAATGAAGAGTCGGAACCGCATGTTCAACCGGTGTACCGTCGGAGTTGTGGTGACCAAAGTCGGCGGATCGATTGGTTTACCCCAACAAGACCCAACCTCTCCTCTTCGGGTTGTGGCCAAGCATGTATGGATAGTCCGATCGGACGAGACTGCCTCGGACGTCAAGAGGAGGCCCGAGTGCTTGGGTCTAGTTGGCAGCATGACGTCGGTTTTTGTTCGATCTCTACCTCAGTCATCAACTGACTCTAAAGTCAATACTTGATTGACAACATCTGGCAACTTGCACGTACACCTGTGCGTATGGGATGGAGCCTCACTTCAAATTTTTGGCCTACTTGACTTATAGATTATCTCTAAGATTCTCCAACAACTTTCAGGATATGGGCACAACTTACGTGCATGACTAAGTGATCCGGTCTATAGGCACAACTAACAATCTAGATTATAGATAGTAGACAAATTTCAACGATCTATTAAATCATAATCTTGTAGATTCTGATAGCCTATCATATTTTGACATAACAATCTATAATATTTTTTATATAAAATAGATAAAAAAATATTCTTAAGATAAGATCAAATTTTTGATCGAAAGATCAATTTTCTATTTTTTTTTATTTGATTATTTTTTAAATTTTGATTGATTTAAATATTGAAAAGTTTTCTATCAGATGAAATTTGATGAGCGGATTTTTTTTGCGGATCCTTTGGTTGCAGGGGGGGCGGGGGATATTGGGGTTCAGCGGCAACAATTATGTAATCCATGATCCAACAGAATTTCCAATTCAATTCTGCTAAAATTTTCAAACAGGTCTTTTGCTTTACGAGAAACCTTGGATGCGTGCTTCTCCCTTTCGCAACTCATCAAACCCTAACATTTTGGTGTAGTAACTCTGGAGCCGCTAAACAAGGCAAGTACCCCTACTGGCACAGACTGGCACCCAAATAACCAGATGTGAGAGTGATAAAACGCGCAGCAGATCCTGGCATTGCACGGCGCCTTCTGATTTGCCTGCGCCCTTTCTGCCCGCTGTCGTTTATCGCACACCAGATAATAACAAAAGAAAACCCACTAAGACGCAGATGTCTTCCTCTTTTCAAGCTCTTTCACCGTCCGATCACCTCGGTCCCCGTAGCGCACACTTCCACGAGCGTCCAGGTCTAATTTTTGGCTGCCTTCCATTTTTATTACTTAATCGGTGAAAAAAGTGGGGACATAAAGCGGCAGCAGCGAAAAGCGGAAAACGTAAGATTAGAGAAAGAGATAAAAGAGAAAGCATTGTTGACCGGAGAAATAGAGAGAGATTTCGAAGAAAAAAAAAAGTGAGGTATAAGGGGACCTAATAATCTCACAGAGGGGGACGGCAGCGGCGATGGGGATCTCCATCCTGGTGGTGGCCGTGATCTTGTTCCTCGACCTCTTCGCCTTCGTCCTCGCCGTGGGCGCAGAGATGCGGAGGAACACAGTGAGTTCGCTCACTCCCTTTTCCCCTTCTTCTATTTCTCTTACCCTTCTTTGTTTTCTGACTTCTCTCCTCCTGTGCTCTATAATGTTGCTACTATAAAGGGGAGGGTGGTGCCGGACGAGTATGATGAACGGACGTACTGTCAGTACGACTCGGACGCGTCGACGGCGTACGGGCTGGGGGCGTTCGGGATGTTGCTGGTGAGCCAGGCGGTGGTGAGCGGCGTCACCCGCTGTTTCTGCTTTGGCCGGGGGCTTACCCCCGGTAGGTCCAGGGCCTGCGCTGTCGCTTCCTTTGTTCTCTCCTGGTAACTTGGTCTCGGCCCGGTCCATTGCCTGTTAATATTAATACTGCTAGCGGTAATATTGTTGTTTAGACTTTCCACCGCCCTTCTTCATTATTTACTGTCACATGGGGACGCAGACAATTATATATGGGAGACAAAGGATGGTGGCTCATTCTCTTTTGTTAGTACTTAGTAGGTTTTTTTTGACTGTTAATAGTAGAGGACGCGAGCCTACTCACAAGCCCACGGAAATGCTGGACAAAAAGGGGTCTTCGTCGTAGATCTTGTCAGTGGACTTGATACTGAAGTTATAATTCTTTGACTTGTAGCAGTTTAGTTTATTTTCAAGTGAAAAAGGACGGTAAAAAAAAAAATGGTTCTAAAGATTCCCCCCCTGCCAAAACTTGTGCATGATATTGAAAGAAAATCAATTCAAACGAATTATTTGATCTGGAATATCCAGTTTTTTTCTTTCTACGAATGAGATGGGAGATGATGTATGGGGTGTATAACTTTTCAAGCATGTTATCAGGATGTTCTGGATGGCTTGGTTTCATCTGATTAATATGGTTCCAGATGAAGTTATTTGTTCCTTTCATGGATGGAAAAAGATGGCAAGATTAATGCCATGATAAGAAATGACTTGACTATTGTGACTTGATAGTATCACCTGGCGACTTTTCCTAGTTGTCACAGCCTAATAGTGGAGATCCTTGTGCGGTCTCCGTCAAACCTTCATTGCTGTCAAGTTTCACTCTGTTTTTAATTGGTTTACATACAATGTTAATTCTGGGTTTCAAAATCTTATGAGATAACCAACAGACTGAAGTCTCAAACTGACAAGCCCTGGTCCCATCGATCCACTATGTTCTAGTAGTAATGCTTTATGACAATGCATAGGCATTAGTGTCATCATTCTATCCTTATCCTCATAGTTGGTTGTTTTGATTAAAATCTAAGGGTCCGCTGATGTATCCCTTGGCTATGTTTGTTTCATCATGCTACTTGGGATTCTTTCAATTTTTGTCCGCATGGGTGTTTTACAGCGAAGCACTGTCCTTAGCCATTGATATCTGGTTGAAATGGCTCCTGAGCTTGGGTCACTTTGGACAACTTGCGCCTTCAAATATGTTGAGACTTAATAGGATTAAACTATGTGCCAAATAGTTTTTAAGGACAAATATTTGTATAGGTTACCTCAAAGAGGACTTGTCAATCCAAGACCAGCTTACCTCTCCAAGATCTTATTTTGCAGATATGTTGTGCATACTAGTTCAACTGGCTTGTTCTTTTTCAGAATTAATTCCACTTCATTGTAATCTCCTCGTTTTTTTTGGTTCCTAAACATTCAGATGTGTGTGGCTTTTTTTCCCTCAGGGGTTCTCTTTTCCCTTTGGGGCCTGTTTGGATTCATGGGCCAAAATCCCATAGGATTTGTGGTTTAGGCCTATAAAATTGGCAAAAAATGAGCTTGGCTTAGGCTAGTGTTCAGAAATATCTAGGAGCCTGTGTAGCAGGCCGGTCCGAATCCCATAGGATAAAAAAAAATTATCTCAATAGGTGATTTTTTTTTTTTTTTTATCCTATGGGATTCAGGCCGGCCACCCCACAGGCTCCTGGTATTTCTGAATATAGCCCTAACCTAAGCTCATTTTTTCCAATTGCATAGGCCTAAACCATGAATCTTATGGGATTTTGGGCACATGAATCCAAACAGACCCTCAAATTACCAAATTGGACATGGACAAGAGGACTGCAGGTGCTTGAAGTGACTTGTTTTAGGTTCTTCTTATGACAATGGAAATCATATTTTTTTCTCTCTTGTGATATTTTATAAGAATTCCTCAACAGAGGCTTCTTTCCTAGATAGTTATGTAGAATAGTTTAAAATGATCCAGTTGATGGGATATGCCGGTGCCATGTATGTTTACTCTGATGCTAGTCAACTGCATAATAATTCACGTGAGGACATGCCTATTGACCTGTTATAGTCTAACCTGACATCCTTATATATTAGACTCCTTACATATATTCATCTTTGATGGGGACATTATAGCCTGCCTGAATAATTATTCATTAAACTAAAGCTAATCATAATCTAGATAAGTTATCTTGTTGACCGTCCATTAAGGGATTATGAACTTGGTGTTTTGTTTTTTTGGGGGTCCAATCGTGTCTCTCATTTCTCACCAGTCATAGATCTTATTCTTCATGTAGGTGACAACGTTAACCGGGCTGAATTGGCTTGTGTTCTGTTTGTGTAGGTTTTATTCATGAGAAATCTTTCATAGTATTAGGAAATTGTATGATTGGAGCTGGTGCAATTTTGTGATTATCTGGAGTTGCTTAAAGTTTCTTAAAAGGAGTTGGGCAAACTTGAAGATTACATTATCCATGTTCATATACTTCATTATTCTTTCCTAGGTTATAATCATACTATTTTTGTCTCATCTCTTGTAGTATTGCTAGTCCACCCCTTGGACCATCCAATTAGTGCATCTTTTGGATTTTGTAGTTCAACTTCTCCTATAAATCAATGGATATAAGATCCTTATTTATGGAGTTGCAGTCCAAGAAAAATACTCATACCTTTTTTTTGTTTCTTATTTTGTGATGCATGTTATCTTAGCCGGCATTTCCTTCATCAGGTAACCCAGGACCTCTTGTTGATTGTAGTAGTGTATGGGCTTACATATTAATGCTTGGCTGGTTTCGTGCTATAGCAGAAATTGGAGATGCTAAGATGCGCTTGTGGTGAAACTAGGAAACATATTGTGAAATATGAGTATATTAGAGAGGACTTGTAGAAGTTGCAAAAATTAAGGACAAACCAATGGAGAATTGATTGAGATAGTCGTGCATATCTGATGAAGATTTGAGGAGTTTCCAATAAGGGTAGGGACTTGAATCCTTGATGAAATATTTCAAAAGAGGTTAAGAGCTCAGGTATGCTGAAGGGAAGTTGCAAGAATGATTATGGAAAAGCTTGAAATAGTATTTGAGGGAGCCCTGTACAGGAATGCTTGGTGAATGAGCATTCATAATGCTTGACATAAGGCCTGATGGTTGTGGTTATAATAATGGCGTGGCTGGTTTCTTGGAAAAAAATTTAAATTTCAGGTCTACATCTTTTTTAAATATTCTGCTGACATCAGAGCTTTAGAATGGAAAAAAAACTAAAAATCAGCAGCATCATCATCTTCTTCTTCATTCAAGCTTTTTCCTGTCAACTATGAGATTGGCTATGGAGTATGTTGTGGTGTAGAGTGGGGGGCTTTATAAGTCCCACATTGGTTGTGAGTCAAGGGGGACTCTGGTTTATATAGGGGACCATTCTTCCCACGTGAGGTGCTTTTTAAAGGGTAAAACCGTGAGGTCCATGGGCTAGAGCGGACAATACCTCACATGTTGAGCCATGAGCTCTTGACTGCAACATTAGCGCCCACTGTGGGGCTTATGCGCCTCCTTCGGACTGTGGGGCTCCTTCCAATCACACACCAGTCTGTGGTAAAAATAATGACACCTCCCATCCGTACACACTCCCCTAGAGACTGTGGTAGAAATAAGGAGGGCACCTTCTGATGCGGGACAATCCTAAAAAGAAAATCAATCCTAATAATCAAGCTCTCTTCTGTTCATCAACAACAAATCACGTCCGGCCAGGGGCTCATTATTCCCAGGACAGACAGTATAGTTGCCTATACTCTGCTCAGGAGGCGTGATTGATTGATACGAGACTAAAGCGAGATCAATCTAAATGATACAGACGAATGCCATTCGAGAGATCAGTAAACAATTAGCAATAGAAAATTTCATAAACAGATAGCAGAAATTAAACATGCTCACGAGTAAATGCAAAAAAAGAAATAAGAATGGAACGAGAGAAAATAAAACATTAAATCCGTGAGAAAATCCAAGAAGATGATAAGAATCCGGATCGTGGTAGTTAAGAAACTACTCTGATTAGGGCTCTTAATCTTTTAACCAAACAGATCCATCGATAAAGAACTAGGTCTTTACCAACATCGGATTAAAAAAAAATCAAAGATCAACTGTTAAGGAACGAAGGTCCTTGACAGCATATGATCTGTAGAATAAGAAATCACTCCTTCTCTCAGCACGACAGATGAAAATTCTGGAGGAGACAGATCTTCTCTTGACGGAATAGGCTTGCGTGGATAGATGGTGGAGTCGATCAAAGTCGTAGGAACACTGAATCTTAAGTAGAAGGAATAGGATAGAAAGTGGGCCTCACACCCTCCCCTTGTGGGGCGATTTTGGGTCTCACACCCTCTCCCTCTCGAAGCGATTGACACAAGTATTTGTGGAGTTTGTAAAATCATTCATTGTCTTTTTTCATGAAAGATACAAGGATTTATATAGGACTCTAAGGGTCCTGTTTGTTTAGGAATCTCTTATCTTTACAAGGAAGAAATCAACCCTCCACAAAAAAGTAAAGCATTATAATCTACCATAGGAAAGAAATCAACCTTCAACAAAATAAGTGTTGGTGCAAAAATCCGCCTGCGCCGGAGAAGCTGGAGTTGAGGAAGCCGCGGTCGCCGTCGGGACCTGCAAGGGAAGTCTAAACCGGAGGTGGGGTTGCTCCGGCAAGACCCTCCGACGCTCAAGTCAGTTCTCTGCCTCAACAAGAATGGAGTGCTCGAACGGAGAATTTAGCAGAGTTTTGAGATAAGGCAAAAGAGCTTAAAAAATAACGTATCTGAGTCCCCCCTTTTATAGGCGGGGGAGGCAACGGACTGATGGCGACGTGTGTAACCGCCTGGTAGTGGGCCGCCCACGGTCAGGGGAATTGATTGCGAAAGATAATAGAGCAGACACGCGGGCATCATCTCGACTTGCCACGTGGAATCTGTTATGAGGGGTGGAGCAGCGTCCGTCGTCAGGAGAATCGCATGGTATCCGTCGCAGGAGGTGGAGCAGGTTCGTGGCCGTCACTGTGGCCTGCCAGGGGGATAGTGGAGCTGTGCGGAGTCCGCCACAGGAAGTGGAGCAGGGTGGCTATGGCTGCTGCGGCTTGTCAGGGAATGATGATACTGCGTGGAGTCCGCCACAGGAGGTGGAGCAGGGTCGCGGCCGTTTTGAGGGTCTATCAGGGGGCGTGGATCTGTCGATTGAAGCTCGGTAACGGTCGGAGCCGTCGTGAGCGGAGCCCGGCTCCCGTAGGAGTCCGGGCGGAGCTGTTCTGATGTTGGCGGCGAAGTCCGGCTCCCGTAGGAATCCGGGCGGAGCTGCACTTGCTGATGGCGGTGGAGCCCGGCTCCCGTAGGAGTCCGGGCGGAGCTGCACTTTGCTGATGGCGGTGGAGCCCGGCTCCCGTAGGAGTCCGGGCGGAGCTGCACTTGCTGATGGTGGTGGAGCCCGGCTCCTGTGGGAGTCCGGGCGGAGCTGTGCTGATGTCGTCGGTGGAGCCCGGCTCCCGTAGGAGTCCGGGCGGAGCTGCGCTGCAAACAAAGCCTAGGGTGAAGTCCGGCTCTGATAGGAGTCCGGATTGAGCTTACCAGCAGTTGATACTAAGGGCGGAGCCCGGCTCCCGTAGGAGTCCGGGCGGAGCTGCACTGATGCTGGCGGCGGAGTCCGGCTCCCGTAGGAGTCCGGGCGGAGCTGCACTTGCTGATGGCGGTGGAGCCCGGCTCCCGTAGGAGTCCGGGCGGAGCTGCACTTGCTGATGGTGGTGGAGCCCGGCTCCCGTAGGAGTCCGGGCGGAGCTGCACTTGCTGATGGCGGTGGAGCCCGGCTCCCGTAGGAGTCCGGGCGGAGCTGCACTTGCTGATGGTGGTGGAGCCCGGCTCCCGTGGGAGTCCGGGCGGAGCTGTGCTGATGTCGTCGGTGGAGCCCGGCTCCCGTAGGAGTCCGGGCGGAGCTGCGCTGCAAACAAAGCCAAGGGTGAAGTCCGGCTCTGATAGGAGTCCGGATTGAGCTTACCAGCAGTTGATACTAAGGGCGGAGCCCGGCTCCCGTAGGAGTCCGGGCGGAGCTGCACTGATGCTGGCGGCGGAGTCCGGCTCCCGTAGGAGTTCGGGCGGAGCTGCACTTGCTGATGGCGGTTCCGCCGTGGGTTCCGACTGTGGGTATTTTATACCCAACACCAGTCTCCCTACATCCGAGTTTTGAATTTCAAACGAAGGAAGTACACAGAAGTACAGCCGGAACCGTCCCTTCGAATCCCGCGCCCTGCCGCTCCCGGATGTTTTGGCATTAAATGAGCGCGTGCCGAAGTCTTTTCGAATTGGGGCGGTACGAGGGGACGCTTCGAAGATCCCGCGGGTACGCTGGCCTAGGTACGGCGTAATTATGACCCTGCCAACCGCCAGCCGCCTTCAGCCGTCTGCCACGGGGAGTGGGACACGTGTCGGATGCGGACTGGCCTGGGGGGATTCGAGATCATTATGGCGCCGGATCCCAGGGTCTATTTAAACCCGTCCTCCCCCCTTCAGGCGCCCCACTCCGCTTCTGATTTCTTGCTGGCGTCTGTCATCTTCCCGAGAGTCCGCTCTAGCGAACGCCCTCTCGAGCCGTAGGCGCCTTCCGTTTCTCGCTCCCCAGGCTCCCAGAGCAAGATAGGTTAGTGCCCACCTTCTCTTTCTTACCGCCTAGGGTCTTCTCCTCCTTCCACCTTTTTTGTGTCTTCTCCTGAGTTGACCTCCGGCGTCTCCCTCCTTTCTCGGCTTGCTTTTCTAGGGCCCTTTAGGTTCTCCCCCAAAGAAAAATGTCTTCCGATTCTTCTGCTCCCGTAAGTTCTGGGAGTTCTTCTGCTTCAAACCCCCAGGCCCCTGTTTCTGCGGACGAACCCGTGTTTGGGGCAGGGTCTCGCCCGGTCTTCGCACCGGGCGCCATTCCTTGTTCGTCGACTCCGGACGAACTTCTCCTGATAAGGGCTCGGTACGGGGTCCCTTCAGAGTACGACCTGGAGCTCCCCGGCCCCTCTGACCGGGCCAGCGCTCCCTCTCCTGGTCGCTTTTGTTTGTACCAGGAGGCATTCCGTGCCGGACTCCGGCTTCCGCTTCCTGCTTTTGTTGCCGCCTTCTTTCGTTTCTTAGACATTTCTCTCGCTTCTGTCGCCCCGAATTCCTTTAGGTTTTTGATAGGGTTTCTCTCCTTCTGTCACATAGCCGAGGTCTAGCCTTCCCTCTCCCTGTTCAGACATTTCTACACCTTCAAACGCCATCCTTCAGCGAAGGACTGGTGGTACTTCTCCCCCCAGTTCGGTAAGAAGGGGTTGCTGAAGGGCGCCCCTTCTTCGATTCACAACTGGAAGGGGAAATTTCTCTTCATTTACTGTCCGACCCTGGAATTGGGCCTGCCCCCCTAGGGGTCTCTGAGGGATTCCGTCCGCCGGGCTCCCAGCCTGGGAGAGGACGACCTTCAGGCCGCCCAGAAGCTCCTGAGTTACCCCGCTCCTTCCCTTCCAAACCTACTGAGGGAGCCGCTTCTCTTCAACATCGGCCTGAGCCCTCAGGATCCAGCAAGTATATATCTTTCCTTTTCTTGTCTCCTTCTTCTTTCTCTTCCTTTCTCTCTCCTTTTTCCTCTTTTCTCTTTCTCTTTCTCTTTTTTCTTTCTTCTTCTCTCTTTTCTCTCTTTTTTTTTTTTTTTTTTTTTTTTTTTTTTTTTTCGGACTGATTGGTGCTGCTTTTGCCTTCTTCTTTTCTTTTCCTGTTTTTTTTTTTTTTTTTTTAGCAATGGACGCCGAAGCCACACGGATGCTCGCCAAGGCCATGAGGGCCCAGAAAAGGAAGGGCGCGACGACTTCTGGCTCGGCGAAGAGGGCCAGGGTGGAGGAGACGAGCTTGGCTGCGCCTGTCCAGGCGACCCCGGCAATCGACATTCCTTCGGATGCCGAGCCAGTGGCCCCCCGGGCTCCCTCAAGGAGCCCGCCGACCGGGGTCCCCATTCCGGAAGTCCGCCCCGCGGAGGCGCCCGCCGCGGGGAGGAGGAGAAAATCGGTGGCCCGCAGGCCGAGCAGCCACCGAGCCGCTACAGACGAGTCCGTCTGCTCCGAGTGGGGATCGGAGAACCCCTTCAACGACAAGGCCCTGATCCGTCGGCTGCTCGACGGTTGCATCCTGTCCGATGTCGTGGAGAGGATCGACCGTGCCGATCCCGAGCAGCGGGCCTGGGACACCTTGGGGTCCTTTCTTGAGGTAAGCGGATTTTTACTTGCTCAGTTGCTCGGTCTTTGTTGTAATTCTCCATCTGTCCTTGCAGATCGGGCATCAGCTCTTTGCCTATGTCGAGGCGTCGGGCCGCATGAGAAGGGACCTTCTTCGGGCGGAGGAGCGTTGCCAAGACGAGGTTGCTCGTCTTCAAGCGAAGACGGCCGAGGTGGCCGCCCTCCGGGAGGCCCTGGAGAGAGAGAGACAAGATCGGGAAGAGGAAAGACGAGTCCGGGAGGAGGAGAGGCGAAGCCTGGAGGAGTCGGCAAGGAAGGCGGAGGCCGAGGTCGCCCACCTGGCCGAGCAAACTCCGGTTCTGGTTTCGGAGGCCAGGACCCTTGCGGTGGAGGAGTTCAAGACCTCCGCGGAGATGAGGGAGCTGAACATCCAGTTTGGCCTGGAGGCGTTCACTAAGGGGTTCGAGCTCTGCCGAGAGAGGGTGGCCAGCAGATATTCCGACCTTGATCTCGGCTTTCTGGAGGAGTCTGACGACGAGGCTGCCCCTTCGTCCGCCGCTGCCGCAGTTGCACCCTCCGCGCCGGGCTCTCCACCCCCAGCCTCCGAGGTCTGAGACCTCCGATCTTGTATCTTTCTTTTGTTGCCATATTTCCTTTCCGCTTGTCTTCAAAATTAATCAATAAAGTTGAATTCCTTATTGTGGATGGTCTTTCCTTCCCCCTGCTCCTTCCTTCCTGTCTTTCTTCTTGTAATGAGTTGGTCTCTGACGTTTGCTTCTTCCGATGGCGGTGTCCTGCCGAAGCACTTCCCTTGCCCCTGGGGGTCCCGCTGAAGTCAACTATCCAACGGCTAAAAAAGGAGGTCCACCTGACGAAGAAGTTGAAAAAGTCAGAGGGCGAGCTCCGCCAGGCGAAAAAATGCTATTCCGAGGCCGCCGCTGAGGCCGCCCACTTCAGGAGTCTCCAAGTGAAGGCAATCATGGACTACAACCGGAGGAAGGCGAGCTTTGCGAAGGAGCTCGAAGAATGCACGAAGAGCGCTAGCGACCGAACTTGGGCTCAAGAAGCCAGGATCAGCGCCCTTAAAGTGGAGCTGTCGGCTGCCAAGAGGAGGATCGGCCAGCTGGAAGGAAACTCACCCCGGCTCACAGTGCGGGATGAGCAGATATGGTCGCAAAAGGTTTCCGACCTCCAGAAGCAGCTTCAAGATGCTGAGATGAGCCACGATGTGCAGCGGGCCAGCTGGCGCCGACAGGTAGAGGAGTACAAGGGGAGATTCCATCGATCGGCGGACGAGGTGGTTCGTCTCCAGAGGCAGTTGGTTACTAGGGCGCAGCTTGCTAACGCCCAAGATAACGAAGAGCTCCAAGCCCTGAGGGGCACTGTCGAAGGGATTTCTGTCTCCCTTGGGGAGAAGACAGCTGAGCTTCAACAAGTAAAAATCCAGCTGGGGCTTGAGCGGAAGGCCGTCGCGGACGCAGAGGCGGAGTCCGAAGTTTTGCGGAAGTGGCATCGGGAAGCGGAGGCTGAGAGCCGGCGACTTCGTCAGGCGTTCCAGGATATGCTGCAAAAGAAGGAAGAACTAGAGGAAACCGTGGATGGCTTGAGGCAGTCCTGGTTGGGGGATGGTGGTGATCACCCTAGGTTAGAGGGAGCAGGACCTCCTTAGAGTTCTTTTGTAGACACTCCCTTTTTGTAGCTGCCTCCCCTCTTTTTTTTTTTTTTTTTTCTTGTCGTTTTGTCCCTCTTTCTCTGGCCGTCCTGGTCCTGTAGTACATATATCGGAAATGAGAAAAAGCATTTTGTGTTACCTTGTCCGCGCGTAGCCCCAATATTGTCGTTCGTTGACCCTTTCTCGTTATTTGGCCTGTTTGGCTTAGAGGTCGTCGTGGGAAAGGGCTCTTCCTTTCCATCCGATCTCGTCACGTGGCCGAGCCTCGCCACCGTTTTTAACCCTTGCTGGTGAAGTAGCGGATGGAGCCCGGCTTTCTTGGCGGCGGAGCCCGGCTCCCGTAGGAGCCCGGGCGAAGCTTTCCTGGCGGTGGAACCCGGCTCCCGTAGGAGTCCCGCTGAAGTTTACCTTGGCGGCGGAACCCGGCTCCCGTAGGAGTCCGGGTGAAGCTTTACCTTGGCGGCGGAACCCGACTCCCGTAGGAGTCCCGCTGGAGTTTACCTTGGCGGCGGAGCCCGGCTCCCGCAGGAGTCCGGGTGAAGCTTTACCTTGGTGGCGGAACCCGGCTCCCGTAGGAGTCCGGGTGAAGCTTTACCTTGGCGGCGGAACCCGGCTCCCGTAGGAGTCCGGGTGAAGCTTTACCTTGGCGGCGGAACCCAGCTCCCGTAGGAGTCCGGGTGAACCCGGCTCCCGTAGGAGTCCGGGTGAAGCTTTACCTTGGCGGCGGAACCCGGCTCCCGTAGGAGTCTGGGTGAAGTTTTACCTTGGCGACGGAACCCGGCTCCCGTAGGAGTCTGGGTGAAGTTTACCTTGGCGGCGGAACCCGGCTCCCGTAGGAGTCCGGGTGGAGCTTTACCTTGGTGGCGGAACCCGGCTCTCGTAGGAGTCAGGGTGGAGCTTTACCTTGGCGGCGGAACCCGGCTCCCGTAGGAGTCCGGGTGAAGTTTTACCTTGGCGGCGGAACCCGTTTCCCGTAGGAGTCCGGGTCTTCCATTTTGCTTGAGCCGGCGCGAGGTTCTCGTTATCAGCCTGGCTTGTGGGGGCGCGTTAGGGCGCTGTAAGGCCTCTCCCCCTTTCGGTCTGAAAGAACCGGGCCTTCAACTTTGCTCATGTCAGGACGAGGTTCTCCTCCTGTTCCTGACATGGCTGTGGGGGCACATTAGGGCGTTGCAAGGCCTCTCCCCCTATCCGGTCTAAAAGAACCGGGCCTTTGACTTTGCTCAAGTTAGGGCGAGGTTTTCCTCCTGTCCCTAACAGGGCTGTGGGGGCACATTAGGGCGTTGTAAGGCCTCTCCCCCCATCCGGTCTAAAAGAACCGGGCCTTTGACTTTGCTCAAGTTAGGGCGAGGTTTTCCTCCTGTCCCTAACAGGGCTGTGGGGGCACATTAGGGCGTTGTAAGGCCTCTCCCCCCATCCGGTCTAAAAGAACCGGGCCTTTGACTTTGCTCATGTCAGGACGAGGTTCTCCTCCTGTTCCTGACATGGCCGGTTTTTGGAGAGGTCATATCCAGTCATAATACATCCGCGTTAAGCAGGAGGAGTGCGTTAGCTAGAAAGAAAAAGTAGATTCAAAACGAAATAGTAAGCAATACATTTACAGTTCTCCCGCTCCTCCCAGAGGCCCTCCGGCGATGGAGTCGATGGTCCCGATAGGAGGCCGGTCCCCGGGCTGCTCCTCCCTCTTCTGCGGTTCGGGCGGCGGGAGGGCTCTTGGCCGGTCTCCTTTACCCTCAGGCCTGCGGCGGATGAATCTGTCGAGCCGACCTCGTCGGATGAGCTCCTCGATCTCGTCCTGGAGCTGGATGCACTCTTCGATGTCGTGGCCGTGGTCGCGGTGGTAGAGGCAGAACTTGTTGGGGTTGCGCTTCCCGGGGTGCGTGCGCATCCTCTCCGGCCTAGGGATCAGCTCCCTGACCTCCATCAGTACCTGGGCCTTCGAAGCGTTGAGGGGGGCGTAGCTGCGGAACTTCCCTGGCGGGGAACCCCGCCGAAACCTGTTGTCCGGGCTTCTCTGCCTGCGTGCCCGGGGTGGAGTATGGGCGCGCTTGTGCCCAGGAGGGGATCGGGAGCGAGGCCGGACTTCCCTTGGCCTCTTCTCAACTGCGGGCTTGCCAGAATCTCCCGCCTGACGCTCCCTCGCAGTCTCTTCATCCTTCATTTTGAAGGCCTCTTCCGTTCGGGCGTATCCTTCAGCCCGAGCCAGCAGATCAGCAAAATCCCTGGGGTACTTCTTCTCCAAGGAGTACAAGAGATCATTCTTCTGAAGGCCACCTTTCAGGGCGGCCATGGCAATCGACTGGTCCAAGTTCCGGACCTCCAACGCCGCGATGTTGAAGCGGTTGATGTAGGCCCGTATGGACTCCCCTTCCCTCTGCTTGATGTTGATGAGGGACTCCGAACCTTTCCGGGGACGTCGGCTGCTGACAAAATGGGCCACGAATTGGTGGCTCATTTGGTCGAAGGAGAAGATGGTACCCGGCTTCAGTGCCGAGTACCAGTTTCTTGCTGCTCCCTTCAAAGTAGACGAGAAAGCCCGGCACAAGATGGCGTCGGGGGCACCATGAAGCAGCATCATCGTTCGGAAGGCCTCCAGGTGGTCCACCGGGTCCGACGTCCCGTCGTAGCTTTCAAACTGGGGGAGCTTGAAATTCGGCGGGATCGGTTCCTGCATAATCATTTGGGAGAAGGGAGGGTCAGTGCAGATATCCTCACCGTAAGCGGGAGGCGCATGGCGGAGTTCTTCGATCCGCCGGTTCATCTCCTGGAGCCTCCGGTCCAGGAAATCCTCTCGACTTCGAGTCTCGAGGGTCCTTTGGCAGAACGGGGGCAGGGATCTCCCAGGGGTGGAGTCGTGGTCCGATTGAGGGCTCTCCACCCTTGGATTCGCCTTCCCGGGAAGGACGGGGCGGCTGGCCCAGGTGGCCCGCCCCACCGCCGGGTTCTGGCATTCCGGAGACGCCTCTTCCGGATGCGCCGACGCCTGCGGCGGCTGCTGCTGCATTGCCTGTACGGCCTCGACGAGGCCTTTGACCTGCTGCGCCAGCAAGTCAAACTGCTCCGCGCCGACCGCCGTCGCCGGAGGGGGAGGAGGAGCTGGCTGAGAAACGGGAGGGGAGGCCGGAGCCTGAGATCTGGCCGCGGAGGCCGTGGACCGCCGGGTGGACGCCCTGCGCGGAGGCATCGGGTGTCGATCTCGCGGGGGAGGATTGGGAGTAGATGACGGAGAGATGGCCGGAGGCGGCTCCGTTGAGCGCTCCTTCAAGAACAAGGGTGCTGCGAAGACACAGCCCTCCTTCTAGCGCCAATCCTGTTGGTGCAAAAATCCGCCTGCGCCGGAGAAGCTGGAGTTGAGGAAGCCGCGGTCGCCGCCGGGACCTGCAAGGGAAGTCTAAACCGGAGGTGGGGTTGCTCCGGCAAGACCCTCCGACGCTCAAGTCAGTTCTCTGCCTCAACAAGAATGGAGTGCTCGAACGGAGAATTTAGCAGAGTTTTGAGATAAGGCAAAAGAGCTTAAAAAATAACGTATCTGAGTCCCCCCTTTTATAGGCGGGGGAGGCAACGGACTGATGGCGACGTGTGTAACCGCCTGGTAGTGGGCCGCCCACGGTCAGGGGAATTGATTGCGAAAGATAATGGAGCAGACACGCGGGCATCATCTCGACTTGCCACGTGGAATCTGTTATGAGGGGTGGAGCAGCGTCCGTCGTCAGGAGAATCGCATGGTATCCGTCGCAGGAGGTGGAGCAGGTTCGTGGCCGTCACTGTGGCCTGCCAGGGGGATAGTGGAGCTGTGTGGAGTCCGCCACAGGAAGTGGAGCAGGGCGGCTATGGCTGCTGCGGCTTGTCAGGGAATGATGATACTGCGTGGAGTCCGCCACAGGAGGTGGAGCAGGGTCGCGGCCGTTTTGAGGGCCTGTCAGGGGGCGTGGATCTGTCGATTGAAGCTCGGTAACGGTCGGAGCCGTCGTGAGCGGAGCCCGGCTCCCGTAGGAGTCCGGGCGGAGCTGTTCTGATGTTGGCGGCGAAGTCCGGCTCCCGTAGGAATCCGGGCGGAGCTGCACTTGCTGATGGCGGTGGAGCCCGGCTTCCGTAGGAGTCCGGGCGGAGCTGCACTTGCTGATGGCGGTGGAGCCCGGCTCCCGTAGGAGTCCGGGCGGAGCTGCACTTTGCTGATGGCGGTGGAGCCCGGCTCCCGTAGGAGTCCTGGCGGAGCTGCACTTGCTGATGGTGGTGGAGCCCGGCTCCCGTGGGAGTCCGGGCGGAGCTGTGCTGATGTCGTCGGTGGAGCCCGGCTCCCGTAGGAGTCCGGGCGGAGCTGCGCTGCAAACAAAGCCAAGGGTGAAGTCCGGCTCTGATAGGAGTCCGGATTGAGCTTACCAGCAGTTGATACTAAGGGCGGAGCCCGGCTCCCGTAGGAGTCCGGGCGGAGCTGCACTGATGCTGGCGGCGGAGTCCGGCTCCCGTAGGAGTCCGGGCGGAGCTGCACTTGCTGATGGCGGTGGAGCCCGGCTCCCGTAGGAGTCCGGGCGGAGCTGCACTTGCTGATGGCGGTGGAGCCCGGCTCCCGTGGGAGTCCGGACGGAGCTGCACTTGCTGATGGCGGTGGAGCCCGGCTCCCGTGGGAGTCCGGGCGGAGTTGTGCTGATGTCGTCGGTGGAGCCCGGCTCCCGTAGGAGTCCGGGCGGAGCTGCGCTGCAAACAAAGCCAAGGGTGAAGTCCGGCTCTGATAGGAGTCCGGATTGAGCTTACCAGCAGTTGATACTAAGGGCGGAGCCCGGCTTTCGTAGGAGTCCGGGCGGAGCTGCATTGATGCTGGCGGTGGAGTCCGGCTCCCGTAGGAGTCCGGGCGGAGCTGCACTTGCTGATGGCGGTTCCGCCGTGGGTTCCGGCTGTGGGTATTTTATACCCAACAATAAGTAAGTAGCCAAGAACTCTTAAGGAATTCTAAGGAAGAAATGGAACTCCATGTGGGTGCTTGATGCTTGACACAACTTGGCATGAGCACGGCACATGCTGGCATGCATATTTCTTCTCTTGGCATGTGGAGAGTGGTGGCTCCAAAGGTGACGTGGACAAATCCAAGTATGGTCCTATGGACCCAAAGCCAAATGCATTAAAATTTATTGACTGAAAATAAATAACTGAAGTAGAATCAATTTAATGATGCTTCTTCGATCCAAATCGAACTTAAATCATGTTGTCGATTTTTGATGGCTCTGGTGTCCGCACCAATTCTCTCGGGATGGGAAGAACTCGACTCTGTCGAGTGTGGGTCGATTCCGCTCTGGTGACGCTCAAGTAGATCGGGATCAATGCGTTGCAGCTCTTCTCGAGTGATCCAGGTATCTTCAGACTCCGGTCGACCTCGCCATCTAACCAGATACCGCTGATAGCCTCGACTCCGGGTGGAAAGGATCTGCTCATCCAAAATTTTCTCAATCTGATCGTGTTTTGCTGACATTTTGGCTGGTGGACACTCAGGGATAGGTTCGCTCTCAAAGGTTGGTTCAGGCTCAAATGGCTCACTAGGTATCCGAGTTGGTTTTTTATAGGCGACAAGATCTGTAATGTTAAAAGTAGAGCTAATTCCAAAATCAGAAGGTAGGTCCACAACATACGCATTTGATCCGATTTTCTTTATGATCTTAAACGGACCTGCTCCTCGGGCATGTAATTTCTTCACGGTTCCGGGGGGAAACCGTTCAGGCCTCAATCGAACCATCACATAGTCTCCCTCTGCAAACTCTTGAACACGTCGATGAGAATCTGCATTCTGTTTATAAACTTTATTACTCATACTAATTTTTTTACTGATCTCTTTATGCAGACTCTTGACATGCTGTGCAAATGACTCTGCAGATTCGAAAATCCTAGCATGCATGGGTAGTGGGATGAGGTCTATTGGTTTTCTAGGTTGATATCCATGAACTACTTCAAAAGGACTCATGCCAATGGACCTATTAACAGAGCTATTATATGCAAATTCGGCTCGGGGCAGCAAAAGATCCCAGTTACCCATATGTTCCCCAATCAAGCAACGCAAAAGATTTTCAAGACTTCTATTAACCACTTCGGTCTGACCGTCTGTTTGCGGATGATAGGCAGAAGAAAACTTTAGTTTTGTGCCTAAAAGATGTCATAGGGTTTTCCAAAAGTAGCTCATAAATCTAACATCCCTATCAGAAACAATGGTTTTAGGCAATCCATGTAGTCTAACAATCTCATCAAAATATATCCTTGCAACTTTCGACGCATCAGACGTTTGGCAACAGGGCAAGAAATGGGCCATTTTTGAAAATCTATCTACAACCACTAGAATAGAATCATGCTTCCTAGCTGTCCTAGGTAATCCCAAAACAAAATCCATACTAACATCTTGCCAAGGACAGTCTGGTATAGGTAAGGGTGTATATAAGCCGGTGTTTTGTTTTCTCTGCTTGGCCATGGCACATGTTCTACATTGGGCAACAATTCGGGCGACATCTCTTTTCAAGCTTGGCCAAAAGAACTGGGCTTCTACCAACTCTATAATTTTATTCCTGCCAAAGTGTCCAGCTAATCCTCCAGCATGTAATTCCCAAACTAAAAAATCTCTTAAAGATGTACGGGGGATACACAGCCTAGTTTCTTTAAATAGGTAACCATCCTGAAGGGTATATTCACTACGTTCTCTAGATGGCCCCTTACGTAAAGCGGTAAGTATGTCACCAAAATCTGGACACTCATAATTTTCTTTAACCTTATCAAAACCAACAACTTTTATACTAACGGTGGACAGCAAAGTATGACGACGACTCAGGGCATCAACAGCACGATTCTCTACACCTGCACGGTGTTTCAAAACAAAAGTATAGGCTTGCAAAAACTCGACCCACCTACTGTGTCTATGATTCAATTTCTTTTGAGAATTCAGGAATCTAAGGGCCTCATGATCAGAGTACAAAACAAATTCTTGCGGTAGTAGGTAATGCCTCCAATATCTTAAAGCTTGAATTACCGCATAAAACTCCTTATCATAGGTAGAATACTTGAGTTTAGAATCGTTAAGTTTCTCGCTAAAGTATGCTATCGGATGACCTTCTTGACTAAGGACACCACCAATCCCAACTCCAGACGCATCGCACGCTACTTCAAAAACCTTAGAAAAATCAGGGAGACGTAAGATTGGGGCATGAGTCATCTTGTCCTTAATGTCTAGAAAGGCTCTATTGGCTGCCCTAGTCCATTCGAAATTTTTCTTTCTAATGCAGTCAGTGATGGGAGCGACTATGGTGCTAAATCCTTTTATGAACCTACGATAAAAGGTTGCTAATCCATGAAAACTCCGCACGTCATGCACACTCTTGGGCACCGGCCACTCAACTATTGCTCTAATCTTTTCAGGATCAGCAGATACACCATTGGGGGTAACAACAAAACCTAAAAAGATGATATGGTCTGTCATAAAAGCGCACTTCTTAGGATTAGCATACAAGCTTTCTACTTTAAGAACTTGACACACTCTTTGGAGGTGATCTAAATGGTCTTCCCTAGTTCGACTATAGATCAAAATGTCATCAAAATATACGACTACAAATACTCCTATAAATGGTCGTAGTACTTGGGTCATCAACCTCATGAAGGTACTAGGGGCATTAGATAATCCAAATGGCATCACCATCCACTCATATAAACCATTTTTTGTCTTGAAAGCAGTTTTCCACTCATCTCCCGGTCTAATCCTTACTTGATGGTAACCACTCTTAAGATCGATCTTAGAAAAGATAGTGGATCCGGCCATCATATCTAACATGTCATCTAACCTAGGGATGGAAAAGCGGTACTTAATGGTGATCTTATTAATGGCACGGCTATCTATGCACATCCTCCATGTATCATCCTTCTTTGGAGTCAGTAGTGCACGAACTGCGCAAGGACTCAAACTATCCCTCACAAATCCTTTTTTTATCAGCTCTCCAACTTGTCTTTGTAACTTGGCATGCTCATTAGGGTTCAACCTATAATGGGGCAAGTTGGGTAGGGTAGATCCAGGAACTAAATCCATGGCATGTTGAATGTTTCTCATAGGCGGTAAGTAATCTGGAAGATCCTCAGGAAAGACATCATGAAACTCAGTAAGAAGGCTAGCTACTTCCTTAGGATAATCCACCTTAAAATCCTCACGAACTTCTCTAGCAACAAGCATCCAAACTGATGATCCTTCACTCATGATCGTCTCTAATTCTTTAGCACCTATCAGATCGAGGCTTTTCTTCTTAAGATTTTCTTTTGGTCCATCGTCTATCTTTCTATTAGTAGCCTTAGATGGAGAAGGATTAATCGTGATCTTCTTATCCTGATGAGTAAAGCTGCAGGAGTTGGTACGGCCATAAATCGTAACATCATTGTCGAATAGCCAAGGCCGACCTAATATGATACTTCCGACTTCCATGGGTAAGATATCGCACCACACATGATCCTGATAGGAATGAAGCTGGATGGGCACACGGCATCTAAATTTGATGGGAATAGAGGAGGAATCAATCCAAGACACACGGTATGGACTGGGATGATCTACAGGAGTTAATCCTAATCGCTTAACCGTGTCGGTGGAGATGGCGTTGATACAGCTACCGCTATCAATGATCACCTTACAAATTTTATCGCCAAATTTTATGAAGGTATGGAAAATAGAGGTCCTACGCCAGTCTTCACTTTCCTTAGTTTGGGCTAGGACATACCTAACGACTCCAAGCCTAAGGTCTGACTCAGGTGTGGCATAACCTAGGATGTCTTCAGTACTCTCAAATTGCTCGGTTAAATCTGGATCAGTTTCATAAACTTCCTCTTCAATATTTTCTAGAGTTTCTCCTTCTAATTCTTCTACGAATAATGATCGGTTGGGGCATTGTGCAGCAAAGTGACCGTAACCATGGCACTTGAAGCAATGAGATCGAGAACTACTTCCTTTTGATAACTCTCATATAGCTCCTTTTTCTTTATCTTTTTTTCTCCCAATAGGATTTGTAAATGGAGGTTCGTTACTAGGAGTTTGATTAATATTAGGTCTCGATCCAGAAGGGGTTACTCGGTTGGGTTCAGGACGACGAGGAGTCGAATATCTAGAAAATCTTTCAAAATCTAAGGCAAGTTGATAAGCTTGTTCCAACGTGGTTACCTCTCGCAGAAAGAGCTCACGCTGAATATCCTCTCGTAATCCAGCTCTAAATCTAGATAAGGTAACAACTCTATCTTCGGCTACTCCACATCTCATGAGGTATTCATCAAATCTCGTGATATACTCGATGACTGATCTATTCCCTTGAGTAAGCCTCTGCCATTGATCTAAAAGTCTTTGTTGGTAAGAGGTGGGGAGGTACTTCTCTCTGAGTTTTTCTTTCATCTCATCCCAGGTTTCTATCAGATCTTGTCTTCTCTAATTGAGAAGACGCTCAACACTTTCCCAATAAAGTCGGGCTTGCCTCACCAATTTCATCCTAGCAAACCTAACTCTCCTTGCTTCAGACATTTCGTACCATCCAAAATAGTGGTCCATACCTGATTCTCAATCTAGGTACTCTCTCGGATCTAGATAACCATCAAAACTTGAAGCTTCGACTTTCACATTCCTAAGAATATGCTCATCTTGATCGAACTGGTTATGGTGCGGACGTGCCCCTATAGGTCGATCAAGTTTTAGATTCCTACCTCTTTGTCCTATAGGTAGTCGGGGAGACTCAGGTTCAGGTTGTTTCTGCCTAGCTTCTTCTAATACCACTATTCTCTCATCCATGGCTTTCATAAAATTTTTCATGTCATCAAACTTTTCAGTCAGAGCATTAATGATGGCTGCTATATTGGGATCCATATTGGTGTTGGGTGGGGAAGTAGGATGTTGGTACCAGGTACCTGATCTAGTGGTCATGCAACTCTAAGATGCAGAAATAAGGTGCAATAAAAAATTAAAATGCTTGAAAGTAAAGTACGAAATTTAGAGTGCGAAAATTTAACTTGCGAAAATTTAAATTGCTGAATTTAAATTAAAGTTCTAATCAACCTGCTCTGATACCAAATTGATGCGGGACAATCCTAAAAAGAAAATTAATCCTAATAATCAAGCTCTCTTCTGTTCATCAACAACAAATCACGTCCGGTCAGGGGCTCATTATTCCCAGGACAGACAGTATAGTTGCCTATACTCTGCTCAGGAGGCGTGATTGATTGATACGAGACTAAAGCGAGATCAATCTAAATGATACAGACGAATGCCATTCGAGAGATCAGTAAACAATTAGCAATAGAAAATTTCATAAACAGATAGCAGAAATGAAACATGCTCACGAGTAAATGCAAAAAAAGAAATAAGAATGGAACGAGAGAAAATAAAACATTAAACCCGTGAGAAAATCCAAGAAGATGATAAGAATCCGGATCGTGGTAGTTAAGAAACTACTCTGATTAGGGCTCTTAATCTTTTAACCAAACAGATCCATCGATAAAGAACTAGGTCTTTACCAACATCGGATTAAAAAAAAATCAAAGATCAACTGTTAAGGAACGAAGGTCCTTGACAGCATATGATCTGTAGAATAAGAAATCACTCCTTCTCTCAGCACGACAGATGAAAATTCTGGAAGAGACAGATCTTCTCTTGACGGAATAGGCTTGCGTGGGTAGATGGTGGAGTCGATCAAAGTTGTAGGAACACTGAATCTTAAGTAGAAGGAATAGGATAGAGAGTGGGCCTCACACCCTCCCCTTGTGGGGCGATTTTGGGTCTCACACCCTCTCCCTCTCGGAGCGATTGACACAAGTATTTGTGGAGTTTGTAAAATCATTCATTGTCTTTTTTCATGAAAGATACAAGGATTTATATAGGACTCTAAGGGTCCTGTTTGTTTAGGAATCTCTTATCTTTACAAGAAAGAAATCAACCCTCCACAAAAAAGTAAAGCATTATAATCTACCATAGGAAAGAAATCAACCTTCAACAAAATAAGTAAGTAGCCAAGAACTCTTAAGGAATTCTAAGGAAGAAATGGAACTACATGTGGGTGCTTGATGCTTGACACAACTTGGCATGAGCACGGCACATGCTGGCATGCATATTTCTTCTCTTGGCATGTGGAGAGTGGTGGCTCCAAAGGTGACGTGGACAAATCCAAGTATGGCCCTATGGACCCAAAGCCAAATGCATTAAAATTTATTGACTGAAAATAAATAACTGAAGTAGAATCAATTTAATGATGCTTCTTCGATCCAAATCGAACTTAAATCATGTTGTCGATTTTTGATGGCTCTGGTGTCCGCACCACCTTCCGTCCTTACATAGACTCCCCCAAAGAGGTTATGATAAAAATAAGGAGGAGAACACTTCCCGTCCGTACACAGACTCCCCTTGACTAGGGGACTATATTGTGGTGCAGAGTGGTGGGCTTCATTAGTCTCACATCGGTTGTGAGTCAAAGAAAATTTTTAATTATATAGGAGAGGACCATCCTTCTCATGTGAGGTACCTTTTAAAGGATAAAACCATGAGGATCATGGGTCAGAACGGACAGTACCTCACATGCTGAGCTATGAGTCCTTGACCGCAATAGAGTACAACTCTTGAGCTGAGAACAACAAATTTTGGACAGATTTTATGATTAAGTGTCCAGAAAAAGCCCAATTCTGAAGATAATTATTAGGTACTATCATATTTTAGCTTCCATGAAGTGTAACAAGTGAATCCTCAACCTGATCAAAAAAAGAATCCTGCAAGAAATAATTAAGGAGTTTTTTTTTATATAAAAATGTAATGATCTGCAAGCCTAATGGAAATGGAATATCCAGATGCAACCAATAAAGGTTGGCAGACATGAATACATGAACCTCCTCTTTGCCTAATTACCATCTCTTCTTTAGTATTGACAACCATTGGACGTATATATTTCTAAATTATGTTGCTAACCTGCTTACTGAATTTTGCTTATGTGCTTGCCTTCCTTGAAATGCATAAATATGGTTTGTGGTTCAAGTTTGCAATATGTTTCACTTAGTGTAATGTGACATATGAGGCTGAAAGCATGTCTATATTGCTCTCCATTGAAGAATGAGGCGGAACAAGTGCCAGAAAGTTTGCTTCTTTGTAATGATGGATCTGAAATGATCGTTCATCGTCTAAATATGGCAATAATAATGGTCTGTTATTGAGCTATATACTTTTCCCCTTCTTCTGGTTGCACTTAGTCAAACAATCTATAAAATTTTGACCTGTATATATAAGAATAAGGTCATTTTTTGTTGAATTGCTTCCTTCCTTTCATTAATGAATTGCTTCCTTTGTTTCCTGTTGAATTGCTTCCTCGTGCATAAAATAGTATTTACACCTTTTTTATTCAAGTTTGAGGGTACCTACATTGATTAGTAGACATTGAGGCGAAGGTTTATAGTTACGAAGGACTTTAATGCTTGCTTTCTAGGTTCTGATACTAGGATAGACCATATGAAACTTAAAATTTTGGTCCACGGCTATTCAAAGGAATGTCTGTTTGTGGTGTCTTATATGTGGGAAAGATGAATGAAACCACAATCTAGAGCTTTCGTAGATAATCAAAGACAAATCTGTAGTCAGATTAGATCAAATAATGCACACAGAAATCTGTAGACAGGAATATGATCTATTCAGAGCCCAAAGGAAGCAGAATTAAACAGTAGAATTTTGAAATAAAGAAGATTATTGAGAGAGAGAAGAGGGGAATAAGAACAGAAAATAGAGAGAGGAGAAGAGGGGAAAAGAGAGGAAGGAAACAAGAGGGCTAAATCTTCAATTCTATTCACAATAAAAAAACCAATATTCAACTATTTTGCTCCACCCACTTTATAAAGATTCCCAAACTTGACCCACAAGTTAATGAATTCTAGTCCTTTTGGTGCTCTACTGCTCTTTACAAACATAGAATTCCCTAAAATTTTCCAAGATGAAGAAGTTATTGACTCCCAAGGACCTTACAGCCCATAGGTACTGTAGTGCATTATTCATGCAACAGTGACATGACTAATGGTTACCTCTTAACCAAATTGATTCCTTTTGGATCTAAAATTATGGACTTATACTGCAACCTTGATTGGCTATATTTAGACTTTTCAAAAAATTAAAGAACTTTAAATCAGCAAAATTTACGCTATTGAATGTGATGCAAATCAGTCCCGCATCACCAGGGATGGTAGTCTATGCCTTTATCATGTATCTTGACCATTATGATTTGCCATAGTCTGGTCATCTACAAGGACTTCAGATTCTGGTTATCTGTCCTTGGTATGAATCATTCGCTTAAAGAGAGAAAGATGTAGTTAAAGTGGTTTAAGGTTCATTGCTATCAAGCTGCACTTTTATAAGGATGTTTGTTTACCTTAATCGTACACAACTTCTAGCTGGTTCACCTCCATGACATGATAGACCAGCTTGGTTTTCTAGGGCACATACCAAAGGATGCTTATGGAAATCCTTCCTGGTCCTTTTTTATGCTAGTTACACATTAAAATCTTCTCCATTTTTTTTAGTTCACATGTTTATTAAAGAAATATGCAAACTAATTCAAAACTCATAGTTCATGGGTTCTGCATAATTGACTACAACGAAACAGGACTACATTATCAAACTTACATAATGGGCATACTTTGAACATTCAAGATTCATGGTTGGTCTTGTTTATGTTTGATCTTTGCATACGAAACTAGCTTGAAGATTATGTGGAGTAAATGTTGACTATCAAAAGATCAAGGAGGCAGAGCTCCTAAAAGAATAATTTTTTTATTTTTATTTTATTTTATTTTTTTTTTGGGGGGGGGGTCTGGGATACATAATGTGAGCATTTAAGAGTCACGTAAACAAAGTTCTATTATACTTGATAAATTGTATTGGGCATACTTGATAAATCGTAATTTAGTTATATTTGTTGATTATATATATATATATATATATATATATATATATATATATATATATCCATTTATGCTTTAAACTTAACATCAATTTAGAATGTCTAAAAATTGATTTAGTTACAGTTGCTTAGTAACAGGAGCATTAGGATTGCTTGAATCATCCATTGCTGGGGATGGAAATGATGGCAAATTCCAAGAGAAGTTTGAGGGTGCATTGCTGAAGATAAAAGATTCCTGCAACTAAGCATCTCATACCATGGACATTGTCTTTAGCTGATTTTTGTAGTAATAAGCCCTCGTATCCTGTGGCTTTAGGACAAACTGCTACTTGTTGCTCCTCAGTCTGATATTTTTCCAAATTATGGTTGCTTTCTAATTTTTCTTTCTTTCAATAAATTAGTTCTCTTGAGATAAGGGGAAATGTCAAACTGCAATGCCACTTCGAAGATTAAGCTGAGAGTACTTTGCCTTCTCTGTAGTAGGTCTGCTTGCCATTCTATTCAAAGTTTCTGGAGTTCATTTTAATGGGTTAGATGCAACCATATGTATTCCTTTTGTTGTTCTGATTTACTTAGCCATGAGCATCTTTTATTATATCCCGCATTAATGAAAGAAATTCATATTACTGAACTAAGATATGATCTATCGCAATCTGATGGTTGGTCTGCTCAAGATTAGGCCTCTCCTCTTGCCTAGCTCAGGCTACCTTTCACAATCGTGTAGGACCCTATAGACCAACCCTTGGACCAAAGAGTCTTTTTTGAGGTTAACACTAAATCCATAGCTTCTGAAATTGTAGGTTATCTTTATTGCTACAGCCTGCTAGCTCTTGATGACTTTGGGGATTATGTATATCTATATTGGCTTTCCTGAAGTGTCACTACCTTTGTCAACCTATTCTTCTCCGTATGATGCTAGTTTAATCTATTACCTTAATAAAGAAACATGAAGGTGTGAAAATAACAAAATCAGTCTTGCATCATCAGACATTTTGATGACATTGATTGAAATATACAGAGTACAATGCATTATCAATTGCATCTTCAGCTTTATTTACATCTTCAGCTTTATGTGTATATTTAAACTGTTATCTGATCATTTGGCCAACTAACCACCTTCAACTTATACCAAAAATATTGTTGTCTGTTTTGTTTTGAAAATTTTATTAGAAAGCAAATAGTACAAGGGCATTTAGATTTTTGATTGAATTAATGAATTTTATTATATTTTCCTTTGACAAGTCATTCTCAAGATCTATACGCCTATCAGTCAGGCAATTGATTATCTAACATATCTGTTTATAGGGGGTGTATTCTCATGGTATCTCTTCTATGTTCTCAGCTAACCATGATGGTTAGATACTAATATATGAATAATGAAATTGGCAAATCATTTTACAAATAATTCAGATTTTCTATATTAATTATATGTATGCCATATTAAAGTAGCAATGGGATTCTGAAAGTTAATTTTATCAATTAGCTCGTCCCAGAAATGCTATCCTAAGTCCTGGTGTAACGGTCATCATAAGCCCCCGAATTTGCTGGATGCCAACCTGCCCTACATGGTTAGTTTTGACTTTCAAATCCTATGAGGAACCTTCAAATGGAGAAATTTCTGTAGTATGACTATTAGGAACATGAGGAACTGCAACTTCAAAATTTCATTCTCTGATATGTCCCTTGACGTGCAAAACAGATCAATTTTTGATGTTTTTGCTGATCTCCAGGTTGAGTTTTGTGGTGGCTGAGGCATGCCTTGTGGCAGGGTCGGCTAGGAATGCGTACCACACAAAGTATCTTGGTTACTATGCCAAGCACGACTTGTCATCATGTGCAGCACTGCGAAAGGGCGTCTTTGCAGCAGCAGCTGCATTGGTGTTGGTTTCCATGGTGGTGTCGCTTTTATTCTATTGGAGCTACTCCAAGGCTGACACTGGAGGATGGGTTAAGCACCAAAATGAGGGTGGCGTGGGAATGGCAGAGTATGGCCCAAATAAGGGTGAGTTCGGAGTGCCCAAGGCCTAAAGATGCTCTTGTTGTATGATTCTGTTCCTGTCTCTTCCTTTGGGGAACTTCGAGAGTTCTTTAGCTGTTAATATTGTGAAGGTAATGCTGGTAAAATATGGTGATCAGAGGCCAACCCCGCAAATCTCGTATAGGAATATGACCTATCTTTCTTTTGACTGTAGTTTTCATGAAATAACATATGCAGTTGGCCACTGATTTCATTTGTGAGTCCTGTTCGTTTTGCCAGTTTTATCTGATATCCATCTCAATGAGTGGAGTAGTGTCATAAATAATGAAATATGTCATGCAAACAAATTTTCCTATTTGTAACCCTCATATAATTCAGTGGCATGTCTGACTAAACAGCCAAGGCTTCATCACTGCTTACTGGCGATTGAGAGGAAGCACGAACCCCGGCACAGGTTTTAAGATCATGGTACAAAATCCTTCATGCTTCAGATAAAGCGTCTAAACCATAAAGAGGTCGGATCGCTACGTGCATTGTTTCATGATTTTGAAAATAAGCCTGAGAGGATACGTAGCCTGTGAATGTCCAAATCACCAGTTTTCCTTGGCCGGATGGTATTTGCCAAGAGAATGTATAAATGTAACTCTAAATTCAAAAACTTTATAAATACTCCTATTATGATCGTGGCGTCAGGATAAAAATTTCTTGTTATTAATTAAGCTCAATGGGCGAGCATAAACTGCTCATAGACTACTTGCTCGTCTGACAGATTTATGCCAACTGTGGTGGCCTAGGCGTTTGTCATGTGCATTGAGGTGGAATCCGGCAAAGCGGAAAATTTCTTTTATTTGGTAGATATTATTATCTATTAGACATTATCTACTAGACAGCTTGTTTCTTTCGTGTAGCGGTAATAAATAGTCTACTCTAGGGTGATATCTATTTTCTACTTTATGTACATATTTATAAAAATATTCACTTTATTTTTTTTAAACATCCCATCTTTCGGACTGGCCATTCAATTTTATGTTATTTTGAGGTAGTGGGTCATCCACAGCCTAAGTAAGAAATTTCTACTGCTTTGATGTTTGAGTTATGTTAAAAAACCAAGATTAGATTAATAATTACACATTTTCCTGTTGAAATGAGACTTGTGTTATGCTCACCTCCTATCCAATCAACACCAATTGCAAGAAATTCCAGTAACCGCGTGGCAGATTATTTAAAATTTTATGATGTCATTCTTTTTATCATCTGTCGACCATCCAAGGTATGCTACTTGATGACTTACCCAACTCTTCGCAAATTATTGAAACCTCTAGAATACACAAACCTTTGAACCTAACTTTACGGTCTTTTTTTCCCAAACATCTCTCCGGCAGTTGCTCCATCAATCAGCAAGACTCATCACTGTTTATATAAATATAATTTGATAAATAAAATAAAAATACAAAATTCAAGAAATTAACTACAGAAGACAGGACGAGAAGAAGAGTGACCGAAGAAATAAAAGTGTAAAAAAAAAAAAAAAAAAATGAAAAGCAGGGCAGAGCAGTCCAGTTGGCCCAGAACATGACAGAATGAACAACTAGTCCCAAAGCCACTGCTGGGTCAAGTAGCAGAAAAGGGGTAGTGGAGAGTTGACTCTGTTTGCCATATATTTTGGTCCCCACGTCGTCAAAAAAAGTCAATGATTAGCAGGAAAGCGTGGATTTTATTTCTAATAGGTCAACAGTTGGAGTTGGGCCTGTTCAAACGTTAGGCCTTGCTAAGGTACAAGCCCAGGTTGAGTTTTCCCACCGCAACTACCAATCAGTAGAGCGGTGCCACATGGCGATTACTCCTCCCTCGACCATTTCCCGAAGTTTTCTTCGGCTACTCGGAAGCACAAGGAAAAGCATATTCTGACACGTCATCGGTTACACGAGAGTTTGACCGACTAAAGATAACAACCAAGGACATGGCATCCCATCCACCCAACCCAATTCAAATCTCACCAAGATGATATGCTCGACCATTAAACACGACCATCAGTAACAACCCATTAACTTCTGACACGTAGCAACAAAGTATCATCACCTCACACGTGTCCTTTTCGGCGTGGCATCATGAAGAAGAAAACAGTCCTC
The DNA here is from genome assembly GCF_000442705.2 of Elaeis guineensis. Classification (NCBI taxonomy): domain Eukaryota; kingdom Viridiplantae; phylum Streptophyta; class Magnoliopsida; order Arecales; family Arecaceae; genus Elaeis; species Elaeis guineensis. The sequence goes on from NC_025999.2 coordinate 89,136,551, forward strand.
ATTCTGACGTGTAACGCGGCGCCCAGATGGATTGTACCTGGACCGCCTCCTCCTCCCATCTTCCTCCTTCAGGTTCGGCATTTTTCTTAGTAAACAAGAAGATAATCTCTATCAAAATATAGACTTAATTAATAAAAGGAACAATAAGAGAAGAAAGGGAAGAGGGTGGGAAAAAAAAAAAATTTCCTTGAAATAGTCGTGATTGTTCCTGCGATTTCCCTCCTCAGCCCCGGCACCACAGAAGGTACGTTGGTGCGTGCCTTCATAGCGGCACAATTAAACAGCAACGCTAGATGGCTTCTTCCGAACTGTCGCTGATCCTCCCCAGAGTACTCATCGTCTCCCGCCGGACCGTCCGCAAGAACAAATTCGTCGACTTTGTCGGTAAAAAAAAAAAAAAAAAATCAAACGACACCTAAAAACAGTCTCTATGCCTCTGTTTCGTATTATATTTCCTCGTTTGATTCCAGGAATAACTCCCGTTCTATTTCTTTTATCAGGGGAGTATCATCTTGATCTCATCGTCCGGTATGGCGCGGTCCCGGTGATCGTTCCTCGTGTCACCGGCGTCCACATGCTGCTCGAAAGCTTCGAGCCGATCCATGGCGTCCTCCTCTGCGAGGGGGAGGACATCGACCCCTCCTACTACGAGGCCGAGATCTCCGGGCTCTCCCCCGAGGAGCTCGACGAGATCCGCTGCCTCCACGCGAGCGACACCGCCATCGACCGTGAGAAGGACTCCATCGAGCTCCGCCTCGCCAGGCTCTGCCTCGAGCGCAACATCCCCTACCTCGGCATCTGCCGTGGCTCGCAAGTCCTGAACGTCGCCTGCGGGGGCTCGCTGTATCTCGACGTCGAGAAGGAGCGAAAGAAGGATGGCCAGGACCCGGTGGTGCACATCGCCTACAACAACTACGACGGTCACCGGCACGCGGTGAGGGTGGTGGAGGACACTCCGCTGCACTCTTGGTTTCGGGGATCGTTGGAGGATGGGAAGATGGAGCTCATGGTGAATAGCTATCACCACCAGGGGGTTAAGAGATTGGCCGAGCGCTTCGTCCCGCTGGCCCATGCGCGCGATGGATTGGTCGAGGGGTTCTACGATCCCGACGCGTACAACCCCGAGGAGGGTAAGTTTATCATGGGATTGCAATTTCACCCCGAGCGAATGAGGCGGCCTGGGTCGGATGAATTCGATTATCCGGGATGCCCAAAGGCTTATCAGGTATGAATCATATAAAAATTTCGAAGCCAATCAATCTTAAGTTTAGTCGTGGACACATCCTATAGTGAAAGGAAATGCTGCGTCTGTCGCAAATTCATAGATAGGATTCTGATAGTTTGTAATGGGGAAGGTAAATTCTTATTTTTTTTGGGTTGCTTCTACTATTTTGGTATAGGAATTCGTTAAGGCGGTGGTTGCGTATCAGAAGAAGGTGAACAGCTCTACCAATCTAAAAGATGAGCCCAGGCTGGATCAAGAAATGGAGAAGAAAAGGAAGATCATCGTTCGAAGTTTTTCAATTGCCAAGAACTTGTATGATGCGAGGCCGGACATGCCTCCATCCAAAGAGTCAGATCTCGAAGCTGGAGCTGAATTCCTTGAGGTAATTATCATACCAAAGTAGAGGGACTATAATTTTTGAGAAATTAAACAATGCACTAGATCTCAGTTGTGCACAAAAAAAAAAAAAAAAAAAAAAAGTGTTGAGTGTTTGTTGGGAAAAAAACAATCTTTCTTATGTTAGTATATCTTTGGTTCATAGTTGAACACACTGCTGAGCGTGCAGCAAGAGAAGAGGTTGAAGCAGATGGGTGCGACCGTGAGGAATGCATCATCCTATCTGCAGAGCCTTAAGATGAATGAGGAGAGGGAGATGATTGCGAGGAATGTAATGGGGAAGATGTCTATAGAGCAGCTGTCTGAACTGCGTTCTTTCTACGGCATGATGGGGCAGATTTGCACAGAGATGTTGGAGAAAAAACTCAAGGCTACATGAACTTGAGGAACGTTTTTTAATTTCATCATCATAAAAACTCCTGTATTTTATGGTGTAAAATTGTGTGGAGCTTAAACCTAGTTTATTTCTTGTTCACGTAATGCTTCTTAATCTCTCTTTCCTTGTCCGTTTATATATGCTTCCCAAAGGGAATTATCAGTAGATCGAAGTCAGGAACTGAATTTATCTTGTATGCATTTTCAGTGGAGGGTCTATGAGACATCACATGTAAAAAGTAAGATTCTGCCCTGAGGGTGGCGTTTTGTTAAAATATTACGGTGTCAACGCTCCAGCACATAGCCCTCAAATCTAGATCACTGATATCATGGGCTTGGCTGAAACGTAAGTTATAGGAGGCTTTTCAATAGTCTCGGAGATATTATAGATCTTATCCAATGGAGATGGAAATGAATTAGAGATCTTATCTAATCAGCCGGATACCTCAATAAATTATATAAATAGGCATATTATAAGAAATATTTTTATTTTTCTTCCATATTTGTGAGAAATAAATGTGAAACATATTTATGGGAAGATTTAGAAAATGATCTAGGAAGAAATCTGGGGCTATGACACTCTTCATCAGATCTTGTTCAAGCTCTTGAAATCTTTTTTACTTGGTTAATTTATCTCAGGAGGCTCTCTTGGAGGAAAATCAGTTGGTTGGTTTACTGTAATTTGTTTGGCTCTCTTCTGAATCTGATATATTTCTTTGGAAACTGGGCAAGAATGCCTCTTTCTGGACTGCATCTCTTTATAATTTTTTGATTCTTAGAGTATCAAATGGAGACCTGCTAAGTTGATTTGGAAAGCTTATACGCTCTAAGCTATAAGATCAACACTAGAGATCAACTGAGCAAAAAAGCTCTATGGTGGCTTCTTTGAATCTATTGATCATTTCTTTTGTTTCTACCCTTTCCCATTGAATCCATTGATCACCTCTATTGTGGTTCTCTGTGCATAATTCATCCACTTGATAGAAGTCAGGTACTGAATTTATCTTGTATGCATTTTCAGTAGAAGATCTAGGAAGACAGAATATGTAAAAAGCAAGATTCTTCCCTGAAGGGGGCATTTCCGTTTCTACTTGTCTTTTCCTTTTTTTTTTTTGGATAAATTACAGAAACTTCTTCTCAACTTTAGTTCAATTTTATTTATCCCCCTATACTTTAAAATGTGTCAAACTGATTTTTCTAATTATCGATATATTTCAACGTGATTCAACTGTTCATTTTACCAATCAACAACGTTAGATTTTTCTCTCAATGGACAAAAATACCCCTATTCATGGGTGGATTTGGAGGAGGAAGAAGATGAGAAGGAAAAATAGATGAGGAGAAGGGGAGGAGGGGAGGAGGGACGCCGATAAAGAATGGGTTAGAGGAGGAGGAGGACAAAAATAAGAAGAGGATAGAGAGAAAGAAGAGGAAAAGAATGGATTACCGACGGAAAGGGATGGAGGTAAAAGAGGGCGTTATGAAGGGGATGACTTATGGACGGTTTGGAGGAAGAAGATGATGAGAAGATGAAATAGATAAAGAGGAAGGGAGGGAGGTGGAGAGAGCCATCGTGGAGGAGAAGAGATGAGTAAGAAGGAAGAGAAGAAGAAATGATCTTTTATCGGTGAGAAGAGGTGGATGTAGAGGAGGCCATCTAAAAGGATAGAGCTTATAGATTGATTTGGAGGAGAAAGAAAATGAGGAGGAGAAAGAGGATGAGGAAGAATGGGAGGGGAAAGGGACCACCGATAAGGAATAGGATGGAGGAAGAGGAAAAAGAGGAGAAGAGGATGGAGAGGAAGAAGATGGAGAAGTAAAGAAGGGATGGAGGTAGAGTCCATTGCGGAAGAGAATGGTTTATGGGCGGCTTAGAGAAGGAAGATGAGGAGGAGAAGTGGATGAAGAGGAAGGGGAGGAGATGGAGGAATGGGTAGAGAAAAGAGAGGACAAGAAAAGAAGAGGGAGAAAAAAGAAGAAGGGGAGGAGGAGAAATGGGTGAGAAGGGGAGGAGAAAGAAGAGGAGGAAGGAGGAGGGAAAAAGAGAGACACCGGTGGTGGAGGGGATCAATTGGAGAGGAGGGAGGAGGGAAGAAGGAGAAGATGAAGAAATAGATATTTTTATTATTTTAAAAAATTTTATTAAAGGAGATAAATGACTGAACCATATCGGAACATATCTATAATTAGAAGGGATAGTTTGACACTTTTAAAGTATAGGAGATATAAGTGAAATTGGGTTAAAGTTGAGAGAGTGTTCCTATAATTTATCTTTTTTTTTTAGTAATATGTTGTCAACACTCCACCACATAGCCCTCAAATCTAGATCTTTGGTGTCATGGATTTGGCTGATATGCAAGTTCTAGAAGCTTCTAAATAAGCTAGGAGATCTTAGTTGGATATAGAGGAGCATCATTAGATATGCCTATAAGGTTAATTTAGGCAAAAGATATGAGGCCTAGACTAAAGTGGAAAATCCAGCTAAGATGAGCATGCCCTATATGTGGAAAAGAGACCCCCGATAGGATTCAAACTTTTTTATGGACTCCTGATGGGAGTTTTGTTTCTCTAATGACTCCCGATGAGAGTCGAAGTTAAAAGAGAGGTAAGAGACTAGGAAGTGCCGGCCTCTACCTCTATTTAAGAGCCTCCTCCCCACTCTAAAGTGCTCCATCGAAAAGAACCACTGCTCATCTTTCTTTCTTTCTCTTTTCTCCCTTTGGATTCACAACATATCATTACCCTGCTTATCGAAAATCAAGACCGAAGACACCACTAGAGCCGAGGTAAAAGTCTTTGCCTTCCTTCTTTCTCTCTTCCCCTTTTCTTATGGCCTTGGGTACCACTACCAGCTGTTGAGTAGCCGAAAATTGACCAAGATTTGTTGCATTCTCTATTTTTACAACCATCTTATTCTTTTTTCCAGCCACCAATATTGCCACCCCCTGATGCTAAACCTTTGGTCGGATCTCCCGACCACCCTACGGCCCTTCCCAACAAAGTCATGGCCGTTAGTGAGCAGCCAACGGCTAAAGAGAAGAGAAAAGGGCCCCAATTCCCTTGTTTTCTAAATTTTTTTTATGATTTTTTTGCCGACTAGTCACCACCATCGGCCATCCATCGCTGCCAACTGTTGACCATGCATCACTGTCTGCTATTGGACTTCTAATTGCATTGCAACACCTCATTAGACCATGGACGATGGATCACCCCCTCAGTTTTGCCAAAAAAGAAGAAAAGAAGAAGAAGAAGAAAAAGAAAAGAAAAAAGAGAAAGAAGGCCAACTCTCCTTCTCTCTCTAAAACCAGTTCAAGTCCTATTCTCTTGGTTATTGGTTATAAACTAGAGTTGACCAAAAGAGGCTTGAGACAACCATGGTGCCCCAAGCAGTTGACTAAACCAACCACTCGATCAAAGATCTTCTTTTTTTATTATTTAAATTTATTGAATTCATCAAATAAAAATTAATTATATTTTTAATATTTTAAATAGAATTAGTTGATTTTTCTAATAAAATATAAAAATTCAGAGTGCATAAGGTAAGTAAGTCTTATACTCTTTATTTATTTTTAAATTATCATATTTTCTATTAAAAAAATCATATTTTCTATATTTTTGAACTATTATGATAAAATCATATATATTTTTCATAAAATAAAAGATCAACATATGTATATGTATGTGTGTGTCTATATATATATATATGAAAATTAATGCTTTATTATGAAAATTTATTTGATGAAAGTTTTTGATGAAAAAGATATGTTTATGAAGCATGAATTTGATTATGCCATTCAATGCTTCTCCACCCATATATATATATATATATATATATATATATATATATATATATATATATATATATATATATATATATATATATTAAGAAAAAGATATAAATGTTTTAAATGCTCTTAGATGGCTATGACAGTTTTACGAAAGTGAGGCCAATAAAAAAATCTCTTTGGCAATGGATATAAAATTAGCAGTAAATACGAATTATAAACTTGTAGATTATGATGATGGCTCTGTCATGGATATAAAATGATTGTAGCATGAATATCTGTAAGTAATATTTTGAACCATAATATGAACACATAATAAGAATGACTTATGAAAGAGAGTTATGAAATATTCATGATTTATGTATGCATGACTGATTTTATAGCTCCTTTTATATATTTTCTATGAAATACCATCTATTATTTTTTAAATATTATATTATTATAAAAAAATTTATGCTTGATTCGATAAAGAATTATAGATTTTACTTACTGAGTTAGTATAGCTTATCTTTTTATTTTTTGCTTTTGTAAACGAATAAGGTTAAGAATAAAGGATGATCCAAGCTCCGGGATCTGTACTAGCAGGTTTAAAAATTTTATAGCAAGCTAGCAAGCTTGGAGATCGGTTCTAGTAAGTTTGAAAATTTTATAATTGAATTTAGTTTATTGAATAATTATGGATTTATAATTAATTATTTATAAATTTTAAAATATAAATTTTGATATCTAATTTTTATTTTAGATGTATTGGATGAGTCGTATTTTATTTATTTGATTAATGATCTAAATTAATTTTTTTTTATTATATTTTATTTATGATGAATCTTCTATTTTATTCAAGATCACGAATGTTGTTTGGCTCGATGATGGTACTTTTTGGTGATATGGCCGTGTTACCGATCACGTTATACAAAAGAACTTATGTCCATTTGGGTATCTGTCCAGTTGAAGCACACAAACTTCCTCCCTGTTCTGTCATCTATTAGCTTTTACTTTCAGAGCAATCCAATTCCCGCACCACTCCTTGCTTCCACCATTTCTTCTACCAATTTCACTTCAATGATACATATCCAACTCATCCAAAAAGAAACCACAGTAGCCCAACTCATCCAATACAAATCCGAGAGGCAGGAAACAAATCAAATGAAGGTAAAGAGCCATGGTAAAACTGCATCCGCAAAACCTGAATTCAGTGGCTAGTTAGAACCGATCCATCCAGGCCTGTGGTGGCACGGAGAAGACGAAATGGAGAGCTTGGCTTTCTTCTTTTCCTATGCCGCTCCTACTCAACATGCATATCGAAGTAGTGAAGGGCCCTGAGGACATCCATGGATCTCGATTCCTTAGCAAAGAATAGACGAGAATCTCTCTTCAAATCGCCCAAAGCAAGGCCAACACTGAGCAATCCCAGTCCATGCATTTAGGTACCCGTCTAGCTTGCCAAATAGTCATGAGGGACGAATGGAACACAGGGATCCTGTGATCCTAGAAAGACACTTAATGTTTGTCCAAATAGATCAAGCAAACTTGCACATCAAGAATAGATGCTCCATAATTTTATCACATCTCTTACAAAGGGCACATGGCTGACTTGCTCCCTATTGGCGTTTTCATAGATTCTCCACACTCAATGGCTTATCGTGTATAGCTAGCCAGATGAAAATCTTGATTTGGACTAGTATGAGTCCATTCCACAGACACATCGCACGGCACAGGTGCATCCTCCATGATTTGGAAAGCATAGAACGTCTTTAGGGTTTGGGTTGTATCTTTTGCATGAAAGAATGATTGATCTTTTTTTCGCAACGTCAACTATCAGGTTGCACCTCTCATATATCTCAAATCACTCCAAACTTATTTTTTATCCACTTGCATGGATCTCAAAATAGTAATTGTGTGATCTATCGGTTGATGTCATGAAAGAAAGTGAACCATCCTTTTTGGCACGAAAGATGCACCTGGACCTAGGTCTTTACTAAGACCAACAGCATATAGTGCTTGAAGTGAGCTTGGGCCAAGCTGGGTTTGAGTTCAGCCTTGGATCAGGCTTGAGATTGACATTCATTCGTGTACAAGGAAGTAGCTATGAATATTGAGCCCATGTTGTCTTTCTGAGTCGTTCCAAAGTTTGAAGCTAAATTAGGCCCAAATAGTTAATGTTTTTTCTTTTGCATCCTCTCTGCAAAGCAAGCTTCCAAATTTCATCTAGTTCAGATTTCGAGTAGAAACATTTTTCTAACAATTGCAAACTTACCATGCCCATATAAGGAATACAAAGATGGCAGAAATCCCAAACAAATAAAAATGATGGAGGGAAAAATAGAGAGTATCTCCCAGTAACTATCATTTTCATGTATTAAAAAAATATATAAAGACTTGAAACCATCCCTCGTCCTTAACATTAAAGGTGCACTTGGTTCATGATCGGAATCGAAATTAGAAATAGAATAAAATTTAAATATTAGTGGAGAGTAGGATTAGATTTTAGATTATTAGGATATTCTTATTTTTTCTGGAATCGAAATGGGAATAGAATTTCTTCCAACGAAATGGCTAGAATGAGAATCACTTATTTTCATTCCTAATCCAAATTTTATCTCTCCTCAACTAAATATGCTCTTAAATCTATTCAAACAAATCTACATTTTTAGATCTCTTCTGTTGAAGCCCACTGCTATTAATTAATCTTGGATCAGGAAAAACCTAGTCTTTCTTTCTCTTTTTTTCTTTTTTTTCTCTCCCGCAGCAGGGGAGAGAACACCTTCATAGGAAGGGAAGAATGAATGGAATGGTGGCTGGGCCCTAACAACTCTATTAAAGGATATTTTAAGGTTGGGGGGTATGTTTGAGGTGGGTTGTGCCCCGCGGCGGGCGTTGTGGTGGAGCGTGTGGAGGGGAGGGGGTGCTGATTAGATAGATCAGGTACATAACGGGCCTAAGATAAAATATATTAAATTATATTATTATTTATTATGCAAGATTTGATATCATAAAGTACAACAAAAAAAAAATAAAATAAAATAAAAATTACAATACAAATATATAGATCGGCCTCAAACCTATCTTCATAGGACGTGCAAGCTTCACTATTAGAGAATAAAATAAAAATCAATATAAGAGGAACTCACCACTCAATCCTTGTATAAGAATCTTTCAATAAGAAGCCTCAAAATTTTCATAAAAGCTCTCTGAAACCTCTCTTGAAGCCTTTCTACACCTCTAAGACGTCACCAGCTTCCCAACGCAATTGACGGCTCGTTAATCGGAGTTTTATAGACTTCAAAAATTTCAAAATATTTTTACACTAGAAAACAGAGTCCTATTCAAACCTACAGTCATCCGTGGCCGTCCGATTGTGACCGGTTCGCACCAGAGCTGTCCGATCACATACATTAGGGCCACCTATCATCGGATTAAGCCCGAATTCATCCTCAGTCGTCCGATCATGATCAACTGCAATCTGGGTCGTCGGATCGTGCAAAAAACATCCTAAAGTGCACGTGAACCATGTGTTCTATCCATACGGCTCCCATGGACCGCTAGTGCCCTGCGATCCACGGTGGACTACACAGGAGCGCTGGGCCTGGACGTCAGCACGTATTGGGCCGGCCTGTGCGCACGCCTGTGCTGGGCCCGCCCCCACGTTGGGCCATGCGCGCCTGCGAGCGTCGTCTCCGCCGGGCCCGACCCGCTGCCGCATGCCTGCCACTGGCCATCGCTGCCTCGTGCGCCGTGTTGCTGCTCCGAGCCTTCTTTCGCGTGTATCTTCTCCGTTTGGATTGTTCTTGAGCTCGTTGGATTTCATTCATCGTCCTGGACCTCACTATGGGCTCAATGTAGACCGAATCTTAAGGCGTATTTCTTAACAATCTCCAATTTGACTCAATATTCGGCCTCCACCTATCTCTGAGAGCCTGTGATTCATCTCACCCCCATATCCTAGGACATGCTTACTATCTTATGGATGGGCAAACGTGGGAGTCGAGCCAGGCCGCTCGATCCCACCTCCGTCATGAGCTGTATCCACTCTGACCAAAGATCTGCTTGGGGTATCATCCTGTGGTAATAGAAATCTCATCTTGTAAAGTTACCTCTCATCCTCCCAAGTCTCTTGTCTAGTGTCCGATCTACCTCCATCTGGAGCTCCACCTCATTCTGGACTCCTCCTGGCTCCTGAAGCTCCACCTCACACTGGGCTCTCCACCAGGTAGTAATGTCATTTCATCCTCTTCTTCTCCTCCAGAGCAATCCTATCGCCGCGCAACACCTTCAGGATTCCTCTACTAGCGACCGTCCTGTAATCTCTCGAATCTAGTCTGCTCAGTGAGATAAGATTCCATCTGAAATCGGATATGTATCGGACCTCTCTCAATCTCTTTATTGCACCATCATGTATCCTTCAGCTGACCGTCCTGATGCCTCTGATCGCATAGCTCGATCCAACTGACAGATAAGCAGTACCCTCACTGCTCTCCAAGAAGTCAAACTGCTCCTCTCTGCAACATACATGATGCGTATATGCAGAATCTAAAATCCACTACTGAAAAGAAGTAGAACCTTGTCAGATATCTCCAGGGCATCACCCTCTGAGTCGCTACTGGTCGTTGCTGCAGTAGCCCTCATCCGATCCCTGAGTTGAGAGCAATCTTTGGTTAGATGCCTCAACTTGTTACATCGATAATATCTGATCTTGCTTAAGTCCCTCATCCTGGACTTGGACCATCCTCGCCGCGATCTCTTGTCGCTCTGTCTACCGCCTTCTGCTCCTTTAGAAACCACCAAAGCTGAGCTGCTGCCATCTGAGCTCGAAGCTAGGTTCTCCCTCTTGAGAATCTCATTCTAGAGAATCATCGTGATGACTTCGTCCATCCTGATGGTGCTCTTCCCCACTAGAAGAGCAGTCACCAAAGACTCATATGAAGGGGGAAGCGATGATAGCAAGACCAGCGTCCTGATTTTCTCCTCAACTTTCTTGCTAACACTGAGGAGGTCAGTGAGGATCTTCTGAAAGTGGCTGAGATGCTCCTGTACGCTTTGTTCCTCAGTCATCCGCAGCTGGTAGAACTGTCTCCAGAGGAAGAAGGTGTTGATGAGAGATTTTGCCATGTACAACTCCTCGAGCTTCAACCACAGTATCATCGAAGAAGTCTCGCCAAGTACATGGATCACCACTTCATTCGTTAGGTACCAATGGATCGTACTCACCACCTGCATCTAGAGTCGTCTCCAATCCTGCACCTCCATGGTAGTCGGCTTCTCCTCGTATAAGAGAACATCGATTAACTCTTGCTGGATGAGCACATCTTTCACCCTCGCCTGCCACAAAGAGAAATTACTTTTTTCATTAAACCTGTTGATCTCCATCTTGATTGTGCTTGTCTTCTCCATCTTCGATCTCGATCACCACTGCTGCAACCTACGCTCTGGCACCACCTTGCTTTGATACCAATTGTGGTGCAGGATTCGGTACCATAAGGTGTAGCAGAAAGAAAGAAGAAATAAAATAAAAAATATAATATAAATATGTGGATCGATCTCAAGCCTACCTCCACAGGATGTGCAAGTTTCACTATGAGAAAATAAAATAAAACCAATATAAGAGGAACTCACTACTCAACCTTTGTACAAGAGTCTCTCAACAAGAAGTTTCAAAATCCTCACAAAAGCTCTCTAAAATTTCTCTTGAAGCTTTTTTGTACCTTCAAAATGTCACCAGCTTCCCAACGTAACTGACGGCTCGTCAATCAGAGTTTTATATACTTAGAAACTCTAAAATACTGTTATACTAGGAAACAGAGACCCAATTAAACCTAGAATCATCTGTGGCCGTCCGATCGTGACCGACTCGCACCAGAGCCGTTCGATCGCATACATCAGGGCCATCGATCACTTGATTGAGCATGAATTCATCCTCAACCGTCCGATCATGACCGGCTGCAATCTGGACCGTCGGATCGCGTAAAAAACATCCTAAATCGCACGTGGACCACGTGTTCGGTTCATGCAGCTCCCATGGACCGCCAGCGCCCCGCTATCCATGGTGGACCGCACAGGAGCTCTGAGCTGGCCTGCATGTGCCCATGTTGGGCCCGCCTGCGCGTGCATCTCTGCCGGGCCCGGCCTCGTTGCCGCCGGCCGCCGCTGCCTCCTGTGCCGTGCCACTGCTCCAAAACTTTTTTCGCGCGTATCTTTTCCATGTGGACTCCGTCTGGATTGTTCTTGGGCTCGTTGGACTCCGATCGTCGTCCTGGACTTCGCTGTGGGCTCAATGTGGACCGAATCTTGAGGCATATTTTCTAATACTATTGTACTTTAAAAAAAAGAAAGAGGATGGAAAATAAAATGATTTCATTTTAGGTCTGTGGTGAATTTGGTCCACCTAATAAATTCTCCTAATTAAAGGTTTGAAAATTGTAATACGCAATAGTTTGTTTGGAAATGCACTGTGACAATGATAAGCATCGATAACATGGATCTCATGCAAACCTAACCAAGATCTTCGAAAGAAGAAATTAGAACATGCACCAGGTCCGGTAGACCAATCCAAATCCGAAGGTATATGTACAGTAGATAATAGGCCCCTCTAATTTGGTCTTGAATTGTTTAAACACAAAGGATAATGTGGCAAATGACTATTGGATGGGTCCACTTGATGTGGTTGACCTAATAGTTAGATCTTGGAAAGGGAGTTGCAGTAAGAGGCTTCGAGGAAGCCTATCTAATGGCCTAAGCGAGATGTTATTTGAAAGAATGTAAAGGATCAGACCTTGAAATTTCAGAGAAACTGATAGCCGGCCCCCTTGCGGGCTAGTTGATGTTTATAATCATTAAGCCGTGTTTGTAAAGGACCCACTGACATTGAGGATTCATTTGGTTGACGAAAAGTGGAGAGGAGAAGAGGCACTTCCTAAAAAATAGAGGAGAGATCTTTTATTTGGTTGAGATTTTAAGAAAAGAGAGAGTAAAAAAAGCTCATCCGATGAAAAGTCACTTTTCACATTTTTTGAAAAGTGGAAATCCATAGAGGAGGTAGATTTTGATACTTTCCATGAGATGGGAAGTTGTACTCTTTTTTTTTTTTAAATATCTCTTTAGATCTACGGCTAAAATTTTACAAAATATCAATAGATGATTATGATAAAATACTGAATAATAATATAATATTATATTAATATTATCCTAATATTTATATGAATATAATATTAATATTATAATATTTATTTTATTTTAATATTATTTTAATATTTATACTAATATAATATTTTTATTAATATTAATATAATATTAATATTAATATAATATTATATTTATATCTATGTTAATAAATTTATTATATTAAAATAATAATATTATATTAATATATATTAGTATTATATTAACATAATAAATTATTATAGTCTAATATTATATTATAATATAAATATAAATATAATATTAATATTTATATAAAGTTTATGAGCAAAAAAAAAAGTCTGATATCTATTAAATGTATAATAAGTAATTTACACAGTTTTTTCAGAAAAATAGATGCTTAACTAAATATAAGCTACTCTGCAATAAGTTACGTCAATCAAATATGTCAAAATTTTATTCTCAAAAAATAACTTTTCAGGAAGTAGCTTGTCGGGAAGTTATTTTCTGAAAAAAAAAATTCTTCCGATGAACTAAATGAGTCTTGAAACTTTGGGGAAGGGTTCAAGTTGTATCTTTTATATAAAAAGACAATTGATCTTTTTTAATAACACCGGTCATCATATATATATATATATATATATATATATATATATATATATATATATATATATATATATAAAATAATACTCTGTGAAGGAGTATTGGAGTGTTGCCAATTCAGCTTCTCAGATGAATTTTATTGTGTCACCTGAAAAGCACATCTCTTCATATAAAATTATATTATTAATATATGATATTATTATATTCTTACAATTAAAAGCTATTTATATATATAGTTGAAAATATGAAGTGATCATAAAAAAATGAATGAATATTATTTTATTATATATATATATATTTAATCTCATCAGATTTAGAAAAAAAATTATTTTGTACGTCCGATCTTGCACAATGTACGGACCTTCGATTTATTTTATTATAATTTACACAACTTTCAAAATCTTTCAATCTTTTCCTTCCATCAATCACCACAGATAATGAGATTAAGATCATACTTTGAAAGCTGTGCAAAGAACAATCCAACTGCTGATGCTACCAAAAAAAAAAAAAAAAAAAAAAGAAAAATCAATGAAAGATGCAATCCGTGCCGTTTGGGGAAACTGCTGTTTTTTTTTTTTGTTCCGACCAGTTTATATTAAGCCGTGTTGACTAGGACACTATCTCCCCATCGTGTGACCGGCCTGCGCTTCCGGGTCCATGTATGAATTTTCTTCTCAATCAGACATTCGACAATTCCCCCATTCTCAAGGTAGCCGAGAAACTGCTCAGAAGATACTGGGCTCGCCTCTTCCACAGAACGAGCCGGACGAGTTCTTATATAATGCTCCCGATCCACTTACAAATGCGCACCGGCGCGAGCTCATTTGTCAATGAGGCCGCTCCCTACGATGTGTCTAAGCTCTCTCTTTCCATCATCTTCTCAACTTCTTCTGTTCATCCTCCACTTCCTCGCGTTATCTTCTTTGCCCCCTTCCTTTTCCGAAACCTCCTACCATCAGTACATCGATTGCACTCCTACTCCGTACACCTGCGGAGCCATCAGGTTCAATATGGCCTTCCCTTTCCGCATAGCTGAACGGCGCGACTACTGTGGTTACCCGGGGTTTGACCTCGCCTGTACCAATTCCACTCTAATGATCCACGTTAACAACAAAGGATACCAAGTGAAGAATATCGACTACATGAACCACCTCCTCACCATTGTCGACGCAGATTTCGTCCAACAGTCATGTCCCCAACCGCATGAGAGTACAATCATCAATCTTGATCTCTTCGAGTACACAGACGCTGACGGGAACCTGACCTTGTACAACAACTGCACCTCCTTTCCCTCAACTTCAACACTTCATGGCGTTGACTGCTCCTCTAATACAAGCAACCGGCACTCATACTACAAGCTCGGTAATGATAGCACTTCAGATCTGTCGACGGAGTGCAGCTCAACTGCAGTCATACCGATAGATGTGAAGGCGGCGGACGGGCTGGTGAATGGTGACCTGAGCTTTAGGGAAGCAGTGCAGGAGGGGTTCTCGCTGAAATGGACTGTGGGAAGCGGGTGGTGTAGCGGATGCACCGACTCCGGTGGGATCTGTGGTTACAGCGACAACTCCCCAGATGAACACACCTGCTTCTGCTCCGATGACAAGATGCTTGACTCGTGTTCTTCATCCGATAGAGGTACGCCTGTGTGGTACTTATTAATCATATAAATATAAGACAACACTTGCATCAAAAATTACAAAAAAGAACAAGAAGAAAAATGTTAGACAGTTTGCAAGTTAAAAACCAACGCCAAAAATTACAAAAAGGAGTAACAAGAAAAATCTTAGATAGTTAAATCCAAGGAAAATTGCTGTATCCTCGATTCACAGAGGACAGATGCGTCTGGATGGAATGCTAATTGAGAAAGATCCTTTTTTTTTGTATGATGGTAAATTCAGAAAGATTGTTAATCAAAAAAAAAAAAATTCAGAAAGATCTAGTATTTAAAAAATTGATAAAATAAAAAGGAGAGATTTAGTACTTACAGAATTGATAACAAAAAGAGCATTGACCATGGAACATCGGTCAATTTATATGACCATCGAGAAATTTTTTTACTAATTTTTTCTATTTCAATAGATTCATTTCTAATTTTTGTTCATTTAGATTAATTATAATTATATTGAATATAAATTTTAAAAATTTTACATGGCTTTCTGAATCAAATTTGCTTTGCTCCGCCAATAAAGAACAGTTTTTTCAATAAAAATTGGACATGAATTCAAAAGAAATGGGAGTTAAGGAATTACCAATATAATTAAAAAATAATTTACCACCGTCAAGTGAATTTTTTTGATGTTCAAATTCTCAAAAATTATTAGAAAGTAGTTCATGGATCTTATTAATTTATCCAAAGATCTTTTGTGGAATCTTCTATATAAGAAAAAAATCATTCATAATTGTAAGTAAATTATTTTTTTTATTGCTCCACAGCATGGTTCGCTCAATAAAAGATCATATGTTTTGGCCAAGCAATCTTGTTCATTTTTATGACTGCAAAATCTTTTTTTTTTTCGAGCATATTTGTAGCAAATTTTTTTTTTCTAGAGCTTTTATTCGATTTATTAATTCATTGCTTAAGTTGTTATTTTTTTTTCATTGGTATAAACTCAATAATTATATAGGTCTCTATGGGGTAATTTTTTTGTCATGTGTGTATGTATGTATAGCATGATAACTCCCCCTCTTTCTTTGCAAGAACGATGGTGTCTGACATATGAGGAATTGACTTGGTTCAACAAATGGGACTAAGTCAAGGCATGTAATTCATGATGTGATGTCTTTGGTGGTATCCAAATTAGATATCTTGTTTTCCATATGGTGTAAGGTTTTGATGCGGTAAGAAAGAAAGCAATATGCCGGCCGGCACCTTACACATGGCTACAGCTTTTTTTTCACCGAGAGAGATTTCTCGTCATTAATTTTTTTTATCATTTTAGAAAGTTTTAAATGGATATTTAAATGCGACATTCCATCCCCATTTCGCATAGAATTAGAAGTTTAACATTAAAAAATGTTACTTCTCTGCGTCTATTAATATTTTGCTTTCTAATCTTCTATACAGCCTTCGGTTACAAGCACTCTTTTACGTCAAATGAAACCACCTAACGGTTTAATTGACTAAGTCAAACACCATAAAACCAATATGATCAAATAAGAATTTTTAATTTTACTTAGTACCTAAAATAATAAAATAATATACAATAAGTTAGAAAAATACATCAAGTTTTTTTAACTATTTGACCACTCAATTCCACTGTCTCCATCGGTTTCTTCTTATGTTTCTTTTCGTCGTATTCTTCTGCAATTTGCGGTTCTCTAGCTAGGCTTTCCGTTGCCTTTTTTTTTTAAATATAAATAAATATATATATATATATATATATATATATATATATATATATATATATATATATATATATATATATTGTTTTTCATCTTGCCCATCAGAGGAATGGTACGCTGCTCGAGTGACCTCTGCTGCCATCCAGCTACCGGACAAAGGTTTGGGGTGAATCCACAAGAGTTCACATACCTAAGTTCGCCCATGCAGTCCGGTCATGATGGCGATGATGCATCAGACCAAGGCTGCTGGCCGATGTATTGCATAGACCCTGATGCATGACAGCCATTACATATGTAATATATGGATGGCTATGATGGTGGACTATCTATGCATAATCTATGCAATTTAGTTTTTAGTTTACCTACATCTACAGGGCAAGGTCTTTAATTTCTTCCATTAAATCAAAGGGAACAGTATATACAAAGCTAAAACAACGATAAAAGATTAAATAACAAAGTATTTCTTATAAAGAACTCCCCATCCTTTCATATATGACAACAAAACTAAACCAGTCCTCAGTTTGGTCCTCGAAGATTCGAGAGCTTTTTGAGTCACTTCAATGTTCCTGTTCTTCTAGGTTGATGAGGGAATTACAGTCCTGACTACATCATTTTCCCTGATTCAATAGTGAAATATCACCTTGTATTGTCAAGTCAAATATAACCAGAGTTCCAAGAGAATAAGGTAAGCAAGTGGTATTATCTAATATTATACTCGATGCAAGAGTCAGAGAAAAGAGAGCACAGTGAGATGATAGTGGCTCCACTTTTGCCAGCCACAGCTCTTCACTCCTAAGAATTAAGATCATTGTAAAGCAATGAATAAGACATAGCAGATTGATTGCATTTCTATGGCTCTTTCAGTCTTGTGCTAATTTAGTACTTTTCTTGCAGAGGTCGACATATCCACCACAGAGCTGATCCTACTAGGTATGCTTCTGTTTTCTTAGTCAACTTCTGTTAAGAATTTTACATCTGAAATATTAATGGAAATTATATTTACTTTATGAATTTTTTGAGTCATGCAATTCAGCCCCACTTTTTGTGTTGTAGCTAATCCATATGAGCAATAGTGCTATTTTTTGATGAACCTCCTCAAATAACATCCTACAGTACTTCAATCATCAGTGTTGTGATTTTATCATCTTCCTATACCAGTTTGGGAAGTGGTGTTTATAGCGTAAGATTAATGTCCTGCTTTGTTGCATCATCTGCTCCTATATATGTCTGGGAGTATATCAAGTGAACAGTAAAGAATATATGGTGCCAAAAAAAAAAAAAAAAAAAAAAATCCATGATGAACTCCTTAAACATATCCAAATTAGGATGAAAGCTGAATGTTCATATTACACCTTACATTTAAATATAATGGGCCATTTATGGATCTTACCTGTTAGGCACGGTTCATACATTTTCTCTACCTCTTGTGTCTGATAAGTTTATGCTAGACTACTTATTTTATCTTTAAACCTCTTCTACTCCTTGACATCCTTTGGTGAACGGGATAATGACCATGCCACTCCATGATGGCAGCGTTGCGGAGGCAACGCATTCCTTTGGAAACAAAAGTGTTTTACCTCCTTCATGGAAGTTTCTAAACGGATGTTTCCAATCTGAAGCTTTTCTCAATCAGTCTTTAACCATAAAACTAGCTTCAGTTTCTCGCTGGAACATCCACGAAACTGCCACTCCGACAACACAAACCTAAAGCTTCGTTGAAGGAGTAAAAGATGGAGTCAATTTTCATGAAGCTGACAAAGCTTTCACACAGCTCTAAAAGTCATCAAGCTTTTAGCTTTGTTTTCCCAAAGTCCTAAAGTTTAATGTTACAAAGAAACTAGCCTTCATTTAATAAAATTCAAACTAAAAGAATAGGTAATTGATTAATAGATATAGGTTTCGATAGCTTCTCCTCCACTCATGAGGATAGGATGTATAGTGTCCTTGTTTTTTCAACAACACACAATGCTTGTGTTCTTAGGCATCATTTGGTTGAGAAAGGAAGAATGATGAGATACCATATGATTCGAGCAGTTGCTTAAAGGCCATATTTAAATATTTACCACCTAAGTCAGAATTAAGCTTCTAAATGATTATTGAAAATTTTATTTTGTGTAATGGTGCTGAGATTATTATAAACCTAAAGAAATTGGAAGTTGAAAGTTAAAATAGATCTAGGTATATCACGTGAAAAAAAAACAAACTCACTGTTTTTTAATTGAGGAGAACAATGGTATGCCAACTTACAACCAGTGAGAATAGACTTGTCATCACATAAATCTGAGCTTACTATAAGTTGCCATATGTTATAATATGCATAAAGACACTTTTATCTGATCTGCTTTGCATAATAAAAAGGGAGAAATGGACTCTACTTAACCAGCTGATTAAGTGATAGAGTACTGATCAGCATTAAATTCTATATAATAAGAGTCTGTTTGGATGACTAGGCTGAATATTTCATAGCAATCGTGAGGTCTAGCCCAGTTTATCTTTATAAATACCCATAGAACCATTGCAATGACTGGTTCAAATCCCATAGAAAGGAAAAAAGATCTGCTGAGGTTTTTTTTTCTCCTTTGAGATTAGGCCAGCCACTATAATAGTTTTCTGGATATTTATAAAGACAAGCTTAGCTCAGCCTTATTTAAATAGTTATATTAGCCCAAACTCATGTTTCTATGAGATTTTTAGGTCCAATTATCCAAACAGGTCCTAGATAATCTTCTAGATAAGAAAAGATAAGATTAAAATCTTCTCCATGTCGTTATACGATGGAATCTGAGTTCCTTCTAAGTTTAGATGAGAGGAGAGCTCTTGGAACAGATATGACATTTGAGGGGGGCCTCAAGGGATCTGATTAACTAGCAGTCAGAATTGAGCCATTAATTCTTCTAGCAGACATCATGATTATTGTACTTCATTTTATGGGGAAGTCATGTTTCATGCGTCCCATGTTCTTGTGAGAGTGAGAATGTACCTGAGACACATCAATTCTTGTACTGGTGGAGACACCAGATTAAGGATGAGCTTTGATGTTAAGTTTAGGTATATCGGTAAGAACAAAGTCATCAGGACAGACTTAACTATTCCTGTTCAGGCATTTCTCAAAGATCTATGCTCTTTCTTTTTGAGGGAGAGAATCTATGCCCTTTCCAGTTTCTTCTATCATTGGTTCAGCTTGTGCTGCATCTATGAATCCAAGTGGATCATGATGAATTACAGAGACGTTTAAAAATTAAACTGTGGTGAAAATATTCCTATCAAGCGTCTCCACCATGCCAGTCTAGAAGCTAACATCAACGGTTGAGTTTTGCTGCATGTTGATCCCACATCACCATTTAGGTTGGAAAATCTAAACACGCAGGCCTCTCTTTTGTTTCACAGACCCGGTATCCATTTCAGGTGGTAGATCGGATATGGCTTAGGTCTGAGCTTTCAATTCCAGGCTCAGTCTGAGCCTAGGCCATATCTACCACGTCAAAGCAAATATGGACCCTATAATAGTTTCATGCTTGTGATAGCTCGGTTTCTAGAAAATCAACCATTACAAACATAGATTGCTATTTGTTATGTCATAAGAAAGATTCTTTAATATTGTCGTTAATATTGTCGGAACTTTGAACAATTGGCTTTAAAACCTTTCACGGAATTGTATGTTAAGGACTTCCCGGTCCTTTTGGTTCAGAACTAATGGGCCAAATCGTGCTCCCATCTGATGGTTAGTATTGGATAAATAGTATAACTGATCACATTTATCGATATAAGTTTACCTAATAGATATGAAAACTTGTTGGATGGATGTCTGATCATGACATTATTTTTCAAGATCTTTTCACTACCACACGTACAGTAGAAAAAAAAAAAATCAAACAAAAACAATCAAAATGCGTGGATCAATCACAAAAGGACTCGTCTCTACGGGACATACAAACTTCACTATGAAAAAAAATTTTACAAGAAGAGATCTCACTCTTAACCCTCGTACACTCAATTTTTCTCTTACAAAAAGTTATCCCTCACAAAAACTCTCTCTAGAAAGACCCTCTGAATCCCTGAAGCGACCACTGTCCGCTGTCTAGGAGCCCTGCTCTTTTTCTTTACGGCATCCATGCGTCACCTCCTTCACGACTTCTCTGCTTTCCTGTAGCTGATAGAGCTGTGCATGAAAAATACTGTTCATGGGGGCTCGCAGGCGGCAAAAACTAAAACCACGCCCCTGTTTCACTTGATCAGAACCTTTTATAAGGCTTAAACCCAATTAGATTAAGTTTAACACTCTTAATTAAGCCCAAAATTCTTTCCAAGCTGTTGGATCATCACCGCAAGCCACCAGAGCCGTCCGATCACGATCGGTCCATACAATAGTGCCATGGACCGTGTGAAACGTGTAGGAAACGCCTACGCGGTCCATGTAGTTTGCCATGGACCTCCCGATCCACGGTGGACCGGGATCTGGGCTTCCAGCGCGGTGCGCTGGACTGGGCTGGCCCGCACATGGGCCTGGGCCTCGCTCACACCGGGCGCCTGGGCCAGGGCCGCCCCCCATGCGCCCGGGCCTGGGCCGGCCCATGCGCTCGTGCACCCGGGCTTGTCCGCTGGGCCGCGCCCTGCGCGCGCCCAGCCTGCATGCTGGCTGCGCTTGGGTTGCGCATCGCCGCTTGCGGTCGTGCCGCCATCACTCCCTCGGCCCATCGCCAACGGTCCTCCATCATCTCAGATTTTGTGCCGACTTCAAAAATTTGTATCTTCTCAATTTAATCTTCATTTTGGACGATCTTGATTTCGTTGGACTCTGTTTTTCATCGCGAACCTCGTTGTGGGCTTGATATGGATCAAATTTCGAGACATTAAATCCTAATAAAACTAGTGAGGACCGTTCAGTTCTTGACACGATTACTTTTGCTTGATATTTATGGTAGTTGCAGGAGCCAAAGAAAATCAGATATCAATGATTGGTACTCGGGGAAACTGTGAATAGAAAATGACAAACTTGTTACTTCGAAATGATTTCAATTGTATAATAATTTGTGTCCAGTGAAGCTGCATTTTTTCTCCTTTTCTTTTTCTTTAGCTGGTTAACAGACACGACTATTTTTTTTCTTGATGTGGTCTGCTTGGTCACTTTTATTATTATATGACATGAGTGTTGGAGAGGATTTTAACATAGAGGAACACACTGATGCTGGAATCTATGTTAGTTCTTCAAGGTGAATATACTGTGCCATGTTGGCATTTTGTCTTGAGCTCACTGGAATTCTAGAAAAATTTAAAAGAAAACCAATATTGAGGGGGTTTAATTCACTTCGTAGATTCAGAAGCCGTAAACACAATGCTGAGTTCTAGTAGAATGGTTATTTACAGTTATGATATCTTAGCTAGTTAATTAAAAAGAAGTGGATCCCTGATTACTCTGCTTCTCTAAATAAGAGGGATTTTTGGAGTACTTGAGTTTTGTGAGAAGTGGGTGGGTTCGAGTATCTTTGCTGAACGAGAGGAAAGTTGATGCACGGACGTATTCATCCTTTTTTTTTCTGAAGAAAAAGTAAGTATTATTTAATTGCCTCTTTTCTCACCAAAAAAAGGAAAAAATCAATTGCCTCAATCTATTGCTATTTTTTGTAGTTCAGAATGTGATTATAACTGCTAAGACTTAGTTAAGGTAGAAACCTGACTTACGAGAATAACAGTATTAAACAGCAGAAAATTTCTTCAGGAGCTTGTATATTATTTGTTATTAAGGGCCTTAAATACTTTTATCGCTTCCTCTCTCTAGCTCAAAATGAAGTTTAAAGACCCACCAAATTTATGGCTTTTAGGTCCTCAAATTTTTGTTATTAGGAACATAAAAGTTTGAGAGCATAAATTTTAAAAAGCTTTTTATTCCTTGCTTCAAATGTTCGGCTATATGCATAACAACCTTTGAGGTTGCAAGCATTGGCATTTTCCAAGTTATATTAATGTTTTTCCCCTTTATTTTCAGGTTCAATCGCAATGATCACAGCAGGTCTACTTTTCTCTTGCTATTTTTTCCTTTTCTCCCTCCATCGACACAGAAATCTGATCATCTTTTGGAGGAGTAAATCAAACAGTGCACAAAATATTGAAGCTCTTATGGAAAGTTATGGTTCCCTTGCCCCGAAAAGATACAAATATACAGATCTGAAGAAGATGACGAACTCTTTCCGTGACAAACTTGGCCAAGGAGGTTATGGCATTGTGTACAAAGGTAGCCTGCAAGGTGGTCGTTTGGTGGCTGTGAAGTTCTTAAGAAACTCTAGAGGCGATGGAGAAGAATTTGTGAATGAAGTTGTCAGCATTGGTAGGACCTCCCATGTTAACATTGTTAGTCTAATTGGCTTTTGCTTGGAGGGGTCAAAAAGGGCTCTCATTTATGACTATATGCCCAATGGATCACTGGAGAAGTACATCTATTCAGAGAAACCAAAAACTACTCTTGGTTGGGAAAAGTTGTATGAAATAGCAATTGGCATTGCTCGAGGGCTAGAATATTTGCATCGTGGGTGCAACACACGCATAGTACACTTTGACATCAAACCCCACAATATCCTTTTAGATCAAGAATTTTGTCCTAAAATCGCAGATTTTGGGTTAGCCAAATTATGCCCTCCAAAGGATAGTATCCTTTCAGTGACATGTGCTCGAGGAACCATAGCGTTTATTGCCCCAGAAGTCTTCTCTAGGAATTTTGGAGTTGTTTCTACTAAATCAGATGTCTATAGCTATGGAATGATGGTTTTAGAAATGGTTGGAGGAAGAAAGAATGTAAAAGCAAGTGTAGAGAATACTAGTGAAATTTATTTTCCACATTGGATTTATGATCATTTGGATCACGTTGGAGATTTACAGGCTTTTGAATTGACAACAGAATCAGAAGAATTTGCAAGAAAGATGATCTTAGTTGGTTTGTGGTGCATACAGATGATGCCTGGGAATCGACCTCCAATGAGCAGGGTAGTTGATATGCTGGAAGGAAGCATCAATGACTTGCAAACACCTCCAAAGCCGTACATATGTTCTCCTTCGCATTCATTCAGAGCTGCACCTAATCCTACTAGTTAAAATGATGCAACAAATGCTTTTATCTGCTTGTGCAATGCTAGGGACAATATACTATTAGACTTGGTGCTGCATATAAGACAAAGTCAAAGAAAATATGAGTCATCTAGTGATTATGTTACTTCAAAGCTATGGAATGGAGAATGTCAAGCATAGTTCACAGCAGCCAGCATCACTGGAGAAGAACTAAAAAGAAAAAAAGAAAGAAAGAAAAAAGCGTGTCCTTCATTCAAGTATATATGCAACCCTTGATAGGAACAGCTTTTGTAAAAGGTGAATCTAAACCTCCATGGCATCCATATGTAGGCAGTCTTCCAACTTTTCAAAAAATCTGATGAGGCTGAAAGAAGGGGACATGGAAAGATACTCCACAGAACCACTATGGAAAAATGTAGGTCAGCTTCCTGATTAACTGAAGACAATTATTAGAGCAATAGCTAAAAGCTTATTGTCTAAAGTCACTTTACGTTTACTTCTGACAGTTCTTCATATGTACCTTTACACTTGATATTGAATGTTTGGATCTGCATCTTTTCTTTTTTTGATGGTGCATTTGGATGTGTTACAAAATCATCATATTTTATAGATTGTGAAACTATTAATCATGATTTTGTCATGTGGTGTGTTTGTTTGTGGATAAAATTCAAAAAGTTCATGAAATCAGAAAATAGAAAATGTGTAGGTGTGTGCATGCACATGCACTTTCTCAATATTTCAGAATACTTGATGGTAGATCCATGTGGCCACATCGAAATATGTACAAATCGGCTTGCAGGAAAGCGATGTCAATCTAAGATGACAGAATTCACATTTTACAATTCCTAATATTGCAGATCCTTGGACAATAAACCGATGGATGAGACCATTCAATCAGAAAGAAGTTTAGACATCGTGGAATAAATCCAACAACCTCTTATTAATTGCATCATGATGGTTCTATGTCACAATGAGGTAGTGACATGATTTGTATAGGTTGTTGGGTGTAATATTCTATGTTATGCCATGTTTTCATATATACTGTCACGCCCCAAATCGGGGACATAACACGGCCATGCTACCGAGGGATGGAGCCCACGATAATACGAAGCCAATTCATCATAATCATCTAAAATCCGTCAAATAAAAAGATTTAATTCTATTATTCATCAAATAATCGAACCAATATGGGTTCAGAGCATCTAAATCCAAAAGCAAGTACTAACCCGAATCTCAACATTCATAAATAACTACAAATTCATGATTATAAAATAAATTAAACTTCTGTTGTCAAATTTTTCAGTTTGCTATGCCGATCTTCAAGCTTGGATTCCTTTTACCGATCCTAACCTTATTTCTCTGTTCAAACAAAAAGAAAACAAAAAAAAATATGAGCTACACTAGCCCAGTAAGTAGAACTTGCACTTCCTTATCGGATCAAGCATAAGTTTTTTTTTTATGATAATGCAATATTTAGAAAATAACAGATAATACAAAATAAAGTATTTCATAGAGCATATAACAAAACAAGTTATAAACTCATCATGCATGCATAAATCATGTATATTTCACAATCATGAATCGTAAATCATTTTCATCATGTATTCATGTCATGTTTCAAAACATTGCTCACAGATATTCGTGCTAAGGTCACTATTATACCCGTGACAGGGTCATGTTTCTTAATCGACAGAGTTCTTAATTCATGTGCCAACTTTATACCCGCTGGCAGGGCCATGTTTCGTGTGGATGCTAGCTCCGGATGTCGACCTTCCCGAAGAGATTCATTCATAGCCATCTGAGAGCCTTTGAAATCTTTATATCTTTTTCTTAAAGCATACATATATATAGATGGAAAAACAATGAAATTCATGCTTCATAATCATGCTATTTTCATAAGACATATTCATGAAATCAATGCTCATAATAAAACATGCTTTTTCATATCACATATGCCGATCCTTATTTTATGAAAAATTATGATTTCATCAATAGCAATTCTTTGCATAAAAACATGATCATTTAAAAATAAATAAGGAGCATAGGATCTACTTACCTCGTTCATCTTAGATCTTCGGACTTCGTTAGAAGAATCAGCTAATCCTATTTAAAATATCAAATCATTATCAAATTCTATTCCATAAACATAATAAGATTAAATCATAAAGAAAGAGGATCGTTGACCGGATGTGTCGGACCATCCAGATACCAGGGCAATTTAGGATCTTTTATCTGAGAGTCAGATTCAAGTGACTTGATCAAGAAATCGTGAGGCATAGATCGAATTAAAGTCAAGATCAATCAATAGGATTCTTTAATAATAAATTTGAAAGATCTTTGATACGATCAGATGAGGTTGACATACAGCACGGATATCAAAGCAACTTCAGATCATCTTGTTAGAGTCAATATGAGCTTCTAAAAGATAAAGGCATGACTCGATACAGGATTCATAGACCTTTTTTAGAGAGAGAAAGTCGATCATGAGAGAGAAAGTAGAGAGAGAAAGTGGAGAGGGAATCTTCGTATCCTTTAAAAGTGGCAATCATGATTGAGATCATCAGAGGTCATATCAAGTTGACTTAATATAGATTAATCATGATTGATATTATCAATTTCGAAAAAGAATCGGATCGGGATCCGATCTACTACACGAATTTCGTAGCTGTTCTAGATCATCATATTTTCATCTCGAGTTTATCCTAGGGTTTGTGATGTAATCAGAGAGAGAGAATGACCCTAGAGAGACGAAATCCATAATGAGAGAGAAAGGTCTAGAGAGAGAAAATAAAAAGAAAATCTAGAGAGAGAAAATATAGAGAGAAGGTAGAGAGAGAAAGTTCAATTTTAGAGAGAGAAAGACTTTAGAGAGAGATGAGAAAAACTTTCTCTCACATGTATTTATTATTATTATTATTATTAATATATATATATTTCTTTTTCTTTTTCTTTTTCTTTTCTTTTTAGAGAGAGAAAATAGAGAGAGAAGAGAGAGAAAGAGGGAGAAAGAGGGGAGAGAAGAAATTTTTCTATTTTCTATTTTCTATTTTGTTTTCTTTTCTTTTTCTTTTTCCTTTTTCTTTTTCTTTTCCTTTTCTTTTCTTTTTCTTTTTTTTTTCCTTTTTCTTTTCTTTTTCTTTTTCCCCCCGTGGCCTTCTTTGGCCGGAACAGGGGAGGACTAGAGGGACGTTGCCCGTGGTTCGGCGGGCTGTGGTGGCACGACCGGTGGTCCGGCAGCGGCGACCGACGGCGATGGAGCCGGAGATGGCCGGCGGCGAGGTTCGGCCAGTGGAAAGTTAGAAAAGAAATGGAAAAACAGGAGACCGCCCCTTTCCTTGAATTTTCTCCGGTCATTGGCCGATCACCGGCGGCCATGACCTTCGGGGAAGATAGGTAGAGGGGTGGGGGTCCAAACCTAGGGGTGCGGCGCCATGGACGGCGGTGCTGGTGGCCGAAAAAGGGAGGGAGATGGCTCGGCCGTACAGAGCAAAACAAGATCTTGGCTCTTTGTGGATTTTCCGATGAACCCGACGGCCGGCGAGGGTGCACGAAGCCATGGGAAGGAGGGGAAGGAAGAGAGGAAGGAGGGCCGGGGCTTACCTTCGACTTCGGTGAGGTTTCCGACGAGAAATCGCGGCGAGCACAAGTCGAGGGGCCGTGGCTTCAAACGAGAAAATCAGAGAAAAACTCTGACGATCGTCGGTGACCGAAGGATCTACACTTAGAGGAGAAGAGGGGGTTCTTATAGAGCTCGTCCTAGGGTCTTTTAATGGCCCTAGGACTCCGATTTTTGATCGGAGACGGGGAAGAGGAAGACTCCGATCGGGAATCTTCCTCCCTGCTCTGTTTTTTTTTTTTTTTTCCTGGTGGGCTTTGTGGGCTGGTTTTGAGCCCAATTGGGCCGGATTATCACATATACTTTTCTCTGGATTTGGTAAACATATACCTATTCTAACAAGATCTTAGCATCTGCAATGCGTGTAAAAGAATGATATGGATGTGGTTATATATTGCTCTTTTGTCTTCTCTCCATAGGGAAGGGTATTCAGCAATGGTTCCTTGGAATTTTTATCCCTATTTTTTTAGGATTTTTTTTTAATGATTGTAGATAGACTATTTAATGCCATCGACAATGGTTAAAATAGAGTTTATCTCCTACTATCTTAAATAGAAACTCCCAAGCTCATACCATTAGTTCAAAAGTTTCAAAAAAAAGCTATTTAACCATTATAATTATAAAAAAATTTTGAGTCCTAGATTTGACACTCTTAATAGATTGTTCTGGCATTACTAGCAAGTCAAAGATAAAGGCCAAGGACCATTATGATCTTAACAAAGCAGAACTAGATCAGAGGATAGTTGGTGCATGGATCTAGAGATTGGGTATTTGTCCGAGAGTTGCTCTATATCTTTCAAAGTTAGCATAGGGCCGCCTCCCATTTAAGGAGATTCTGAGTAGATGAGGGATGAGCCTTTCCTCAAGTTGTGAAGCTTGCTCAATTGTAGAGGAGATAGCGGTGCATGTTTTTTTCCAATGTCCGAAGGAATAACAGGTTTGGAGACTATAACAGTTCTTTATATTTCCTCCAGTCAACGATGCTAGTTGATACTTTTCTAGCACATCTGTGGGGTTGCATGAGCAAATCATTGTTAGACCTTGGGTATCAGGAGTGCTTAATTAGCTTGCCATATTTCGCTTGCTATAGGAACCTCCAGATTTTCATAAATAGTAGTCAATCATTGAGATTCACATTTGAGAGAGCTCTGATTTAGGGACCAAAAAGTTATGCATTTGCATCCCATTGGGGAGTCTATAATAGTTTGGAATATCTAGAACTCCTCTTCTGCTCTTGCAACAATTTGGATGATCTTTATCATCTAGTAGACCCCACCCTCAAGCTTTAAATGTAATCTTCGATGATAGTGTGTTTGATGGTAGCTGCAGAAGTGGCACTGGTTTTATAATTAAAGGTCCTAACTCTTGATTCATTGCTATTGTAGGCGATCAAATTCATGATACTATTATCCCTGAAGCCAAGTAGAAGGCTGCTTGGGTGAGGCCTAATTATGCTAGACTATATTTGTGGGTTGATTCTATCCACCTAAAGGGAGACTCAACTATTGTAATTGCTTAGTTTCAGGGGTGATGTAGGCAATAGATGGGCCCTTACTATAGGATATTTGGTATTTTGTAAAGGATTGTGCCACTTTTCAAGCTAGTCATGTAGACAAACAGAATAAAAGATTAGATTTTCTCCTTTGTTGCTAAGCACATCAGAGATACGTTGTTAGTTGATTATTTGACCGTACCACCTTCCCTCTATAAGATTTTATCTTTTGGTTTTGTTGGATGTATTTGTACTAGATTTGTAAAATTCGTTTGGCCTATCAAAAAAGAAAGAAAAAAATCTAAACTTATCATAGTTCAAAAGAAAAAAAAAATACTAACAAAATAAGACATTTCCATGCGGTCTATGTTGATACAATTAAATTTGTCAAAGCTTATAATACAGGCCATCATTATAGATGACAAAATCTATGACACCAACAAGTTCAAAAAAAAAAAAATCTATAGAAAGTAACCTAATTTTCTCTCTCTTTTTAACATCTTATATATCAGAACTTCAGTTTGATCAAGTAACATCTTCTAACACTAGATCAACCATAAACATTGACCATGTGAGCAAAACTTAAGATACTATTTTTGCGTGGTCATGCTAATTAATTTACTTCAACTACCTTCAACAATTTATAAATATATTTAGATGAAACAAATAGAAAATGCGATATCGTATATAAGATAAGTAAACTCAGGCTTACCCTACATTTTGGATGAGAAGTAATAATATCATGCCTTAAACATTAGATAATAGTATTGTTAGGGTACTAATTTGCATGCTATGGCTTTTCATTTAATATTGTAGTGTATTTTTGGTATTTTTAAATATGCCCCCTCCAAACTACTAAATTTGTTTATATGCCCTTTGTTTACTAGACTTTCAATTCTGTCATAACTTGGTTTCAGTAGGTTACAATTGACTATTTATCTTTTTGAAATTTGAAGAGCATCTAATAATAGTTTGCATGTAATTTTCACTTTTGGACGTGTAAACTAGACTATAAACATTTTTGAGTTGTATATGTGACGAAATCCTAAAGCGAAGCTTAGCTAGTAATATAATATGGTATATTACTTAATTTCAAGAATGTCACTCAACTAACAAGAATGTATGTGAAATATTAATGAATATGGGATTAAAAATATAGCTGCAAAGAGCACAAAATTAATGTGGGAGTAAAATCATGCCTATAGATGTCCTCACAACTCCTCCTTAGGATCAACTTTTTCACGATCATTCATACCCTATGACATCATTAAAGGCTTTCATATCAGTCGGAGGTTCAGTAAATAGATAAATTTTTTAGAATTTGTTTGGCTGTCTGAATCTAAAATTCTATAAAATTTATGAAATTGGATCTGTACAGCTAAAAAATTAATCTGATTAGGCTTAGTTAGATAAAAACCCAGTAACAGGATATTTTTTCTTCCTACAAAATTCGGATCGATCCATTCTAAAATTTTTTAATATTTTATCTAAATAACTTCAGCATAGACTGATTTTTTTAGCTGTGGTTGCTTAATCCAGTAAACCTTATTAGATTTTGGGTCTAGGCAGCCAAACAGATTCTAAGTTATTAATTTTTTAATTCTCATTCTAAGTACGGAGATGGAGACTGTGATTTTAACGGGACCATTATTCTAGGCAAGCTTTTCTGTCAGAATAAATGAGTTTTTTCTGTCTGGAAAATGACAAGAGAAGGCTTGGAGCTTATGGACAACTAGGAAGACTCCGACTCAAGACTTGGTCTACGCACTGATCACTCATGATGCTGTTGTTTTTTTTTGGTTGGCTTGCTTGTCACACTCGACCCCGTGGTCTGATCCGGACGTACGACGGATGACCGCCCAACTCTAAAAGTTAATCCCACAAACCAGGATATATATGGTTTGTCTTTTTTACTCATATATGTTCACATCAATCCAACTCAACAGAGGTCATAAATGTAAACCCTTTAAAATATTTATCTAATAAAAAAATAATTCATCAAGACTAATAATGATAAATAACATAAAATTTATATAAAAATTTATTTAAAATCTAAAATAAATAAATAGATAACAAAATGCTACTCCATTGTATCAGAATATTTTTAGATTATATCCTTCATACGACAAAGTGATGGATTGATTTTCTTTCACGGTACCAATAATTGATCATATTTTGTATACTTTTGAAATTTTTTTAATTTTTTTCTTTCATCTATCAGCACATATCACGAAATAAATACTGAGCGTTTGATAATTTTGTAAACAGCAATCCAACGATTCATACTTGAAAAGAAGACCAATCATACTTCGGTGCAAAAGATGCAGCCCGCACCCAACGTTCCTTATATTGTCGTATACTGCGGTTTCTGTATGGATGTGCAAGATTTGGTTAATTTCCAAGTCTTCAATCTGGCTAGAAAGCTGCAGGGTAAGAATTCTTGGAAGAGATACGAAATTTCCAGAAACCTCGCCTTTTCTTTTTAAATCCGACGCCCCAAGCAAGAAAAAAAAAAAAAATGTTCACAGTTTATATTAGTCATCCAAGCTTCTTTTTATCAACTTCATGAGTCTCCTGCCCTCCCAACCGGTCGGGTTGTATTGTCGCGCGGAAGAAGGACTCACCTTCCTTCGCACGAATCCACCGTTGGATCATCCACTGTTTACTTTAAGAAATGCGCAGCGGATAAATGACGGAGTTTGGAGCCCTTTGAGAGCGGCGTGGCGCGCGCGAGAGATGGTGAATCCTTCATGATGCAACCCCGTCCCCCGCCCAATGTGTTTTTCACATGGCTGTGGAGCCCAGCCTGTCGGTTTTCCACGCGGCTTAGTCCGCCAGTCCAAGTCAACACTTGGTCCAGCGAGGAGAATATTGGAATAAACTGTTTTCCTTCGAGTCTTTCCGGGGTGGGTATAGAGTTTAACCGGCCTGGTTGTTGTTGGTGCGGTGTGTTGGAAGGGCTCGTATCGCTGTTTCTAATGGCTCTTCCCTTTTCCTGCCTTATCGTCCCCTGCTTCATCTTCTGCTTTTTCCCCAATCTTTCTTGCGCATGCCCATCGAATAATCTAACATGCGGTGGTGCTTCTATTGAAATATGGCCTCCTTTCCACACAAACACCACTCCTATTGACACAGATACCACTTCGGAATGCAGAGGATATCATATGATCTCGTGCAATCACTCCACACCAATCGTCCAATTCAATGGTTATGGGCCCTCCTATATCGTGAAGAATATCGACTACGCTCATCGGTCAATCATAATTCAAGACCAAGAGTTCAGTAAATACGTGCAGATATCAGACTGCACTTTCCTTTATAAATTTCATCCTCCTATTCCCCTGTTCGAGACTTCATTCCTTCCCCAATCTGTTAGCCCCAGCCAGTCCCTCTTCAACTGCAGGCCGAATGATGGTTATGATATTTGTACCGACATCTTCCATGAACTCTATGATCGTAATATTTGCAGAGGATACGACCTCTACTTTTCCAACAAATCAGAGGATGAAGGATCTGGTCACAATAAGTGTTGGGCCGGTCCAAGCCCGTCGTTCGGATGGACGTTGTTATTCACTGACGATGGTGACCTTTATCTACAATTTGCAGCTTACTACTCAGATCCATCGCAGATTGACTTGGATTGGCATTTGGGTTGGGGTTGCTTCAAACATAATAATACAGGAGATTCCACGTTCCTTTGCAACGATCAATATTGCCATGGTAGATCTACAAAACCTTATGTGTTTGCCAAATTTCGTAGTGTTTTTAAGCATCTGAAGTATCATGCCTCATGCGATGGTTGGTAGCTACTTCGTTCAAGCAATAAAATTAGTCTACGAAGTTTCAGTTAGAAGTTCAATGTTTATATCGGTGGCAATTATGTAGAAACTTACTTGTAAGTTTTGCCAACCGAAAAAGGGCGAGTCTAGAAGGAAACGGATATTTCTTTTCTGATAAAAATTGTTAAATTTTTTCAGTTCTGTACTAACATCTGGTTGTGATGCTTTATTTGACACTGCAGGAAATAACGATGCGAAGAGTAAGATTCCAGTAGGTAATGAACCCCTCTGTGTTCGCCAAATTTCATAATACATTGAAACACCTAGATTATCATGTCTCATGTGATGGTATCACTATTAGCTGCTTGCCTCAACCGATAAATTTTGTTTATGAAGTTTGGGCTAGAAGTTCAAGTTTGATATCGAAAGCAGGCAAGTCTAAAAGGAAAAACAGATACTTCTGTTTTGCTAGAACTTGTTCGATTATTTTAGTTGGATACTGACCTTGCTTGTGATGCTTTATTAGATCCTGCAGGAAAAAGCAATGCGAGGAGGAAGATTGCAATAGGTAATGAACATGTTACTCCAACTCAGCTTATCCCTTCCAATGATTTCAGTTTTCTACACATCATGGGACATCATGTGGTTGGTAAAAACATGTTTGAGATGTGTATGGTAGAAATTACTTTTGATCGCTGCATCTGGTGATTTTGCAGAACTTTTCTCTCCCATCAGTTCTTCTTAAACATATTTTGGGATTGATTGACAACCATCAAAACCTTCAAATTAGTTATATATATATATATATATATTCCCTAAAATTTGTCTATAAATTGTTTATAATGGTCATAACGCCATAAAAATCCTCTAGTGTTCAACTTCGTGTAGCACAGGTCAGTGACATAGACGTTTCAACAATTTATTCTAAACACTTAAACTATAATTTTTTCCCATAATTAAAAATTTATGAAGCAAAGGAGGGTACCACCGTGCCAATCTACTTAACTCTGTTGCATCGTATTAATTATGAAGGACAAGAACTATAAATTTAAGTGAATTTTCTTTGAGCAGAAAACGTCTTTTATTCAATGTTATCCTTTAATTTTGCTGCATCAAAGTCAGCTGATCCCACACCATTTAGGTTTGAAAATGCAAAACACATGGGCCTCTCTTTTGCTTCATGTACCCGGTATCCATTGCAGGTGGTAGGTCAGATCTGGCTTAGGCCTGAGCTTGCAATTCTAGGCTTAGTTTGAGCCTAGGCCAAATCCAACCTATTGACATCTATATGGATCGGCACACTATCTAGAATAGATCGATCGTGTTAGTTCAAGATCCAAAATAAATGTAAAAAAAAAAATATTGAAAAAAATAAATTTAGGAGAGAAAAAAATCTTCATTATAAATATTGAGTCACACAAGCACGTTCCTTCACATCTTACTAAAAAGGACATCTCTAACTCTCTCTTTCCACACTCTTCTTTGTATTCTTTCATACACACTTTTTCGCAATCTCCACACATACTTTTTCTATCAGCTTTCATACCCCAAAAGAGATGATAATGGTCCCTTCAAATAGAGATTATGTAGGTGGAAGTTTGACTCCTACCTTAACTCAAAAATTAAAATTTATTAAAATACAAACTTTAAAATAGATAGAGTCCATTTTGAATAGGATACACAAGGAATAATTGAATAGAGTCATAAAATCAAAAAAATTAATGACCAACTAAAAACAAAAATCATAGTGGGATTTGGACTTGGATGAATCTCAACACTTTCCTTTATTGCAAAGTCTATATCGACAATACTGAATTTGTCGATGTTATGAAATGACATAGTAGCCATCGCCATCATTGCTACAATAATAGGGATATAAAATAATTTGTTGGATCAATAATTGAATAATGAAACTTCTTTATTTACTCGAACATTAATTTCTTCGTCGGTTCATCATCTTCGATGCATATATCAAAATTAATGATGTCTTGCAATATTTTCTCTCGATATTGACTCCATGGTCATGATGTCAAGATTTCTTCAACCATCCAGCTTCCAATGAACATCAAGTTATTGGTTACATTTATCACATATCAAAGATGCACTGGTAATTACTTGCACACAAGTAAAATCAAAAACAAAACTTTGGCTATATTTATAAATCTTTAGTTGAAGAAGCTTCAAGTATTTGCATATAGTTGGTTGCTATAAATGGAATTAAATTTTCATGCGTAGAGTCATTTAATAGCTCGAACTTTGGAGTAGCTTCAAAATTAATCAATATATCAAAAAATATATTGAATACCAAGGCATAGCAAGAATCATCTTTAGCAAGTGTATCTCTTTGTTCCTTGGTCTCTGAAACTACTTAAAAATTAGTCAGCTCTTTATCCCCATGGTTGACTAATTCTCAACTTAAAACATCTATATCTTAGATAGCTTCAACATAAGACTCTACATGATCCGATTTCTCAATATAGATCTCCATAACTGAATTAACTGTAGCATCCTTTGACCTTTCTTAAGTAATCGCAAAATCAATTGATCCTTCAATTACGATCTTTTCTGAACTTGATGTAATATCTACTTGATCAACCACCTTTTGCTTTAGATTCTCTTTTAAATTTGATTGATCTTCAAGCCGATCAACCTTCCCATGCTTTGAGTTCTCAGAAATTGATCCAGTCTTTAAGTACTGTTCAAATTTCCTCAGTTTCAAATTTTCATTTTTAAACTAGTTTTATTCCTCTTGGAGATTTTTAGATAAGCCTGAAACTAAAATCCACTCTTTATGTAATTTTCTTTCAGGATCCATTATCTTGCTAGAACTTGAATGGATAGCTGCAAGAATATTCCACACTTCCTTCGACTCTTTTATATCGATAATTTTTTTTATCAACTAGATTTTAGATAATCTTATTACCTTCTTAGATTTTAGATTTTACTTTTTTTCTTACAGTCTCTTTTATTGGCAACATCTTTGACTCATCCAAAAATATCTTTTATATCTTGGCCTTTCAGATAAGATCTAATAAGAGCCTTTCAATATAGATAATAGATGTTGTTCAACTTACAAAGAAAAATGATAGTAGTAAATATAGTTTAATTGATGTTAGTAAGGTCAGACATCGTACAGATGAATCTATTGATAGAGAAGGTACTAGCATTGGCCATGATGATTCATCTGTTGAATTACCAAACAACAGTCTTTATGCTTGCACTACCGTAAAATAAATTACTAAAAGCTCTTCAACCACACCAAGCTACGGACACATGAATCACCAATCTCCAAGCCAATAATTTTGATACCATGTAGAGCCACAAACTCATGGACTATCAATCTCGAAATCCTAGCTTCGATACCATATAGATTACAACCATATGGGGTATCACAAATATATAGAACGATATGCTATTTGGAGTAGATTAATTATGTCAATCCAAGACCCCAAACAAACACAGAAAAAGAGAAGAAATTTTGAAAAAAAATAAATTTAAGAGAAAAAAATTTTTATTAAACAAAATTGAGCCATACAAGAAATTTTTCTCACGCCTCATTAAAGAGGACACCTTTAACTCTCTTTCTTCCTATACCTTTCTCCACACTTTTTGAGACACTTTTCACAATCATCCATACACTTTTTCCACCATCTTCTACACCCTAAAAGAGATGCCAATGATTCCTTTAAATAGAGATCACATGGGTGGGAGTTTAATTCTTACCTTAATTCAAAAATCAAACTCCACTAAAATACAAACTTTAAAATAGATAGCGTCCTAGATAGAGTATTGTTTGAATAGGACACACTAGAAACAATTAAATAAAATTCTAAAGTCATTAAAATTAATGATCAACTAAAAATAGATCTCGTGGGATTTGAACTTGACAAGCTACAAACCTTTGAGGTTGTAAGCATTGGCAATTTGCAAGCTATATTTATGTTTTTCTCCTTATTTTCAGGTTCAATATCGGCAATGATCACAGCAGGTCTCCTTTTCTCTTGCTATTTTTTCCTTCTCGCCCCACACCGATGCAGAAATCTTCTCAAGTTGGTCATCTTTTGGAGGAGTAAATCAAACAATGCACAAAATATTGAAGAATTTTTAGGAAATTATGGCTCCCTTGCCCCGAAAAGATTCAAGTATTCAGATCTGAAGAAGATAACGAACTCTTTCCATGACAAAATTGGCGAAGGAGGTTACGGCATTGTGTACAAAGGTAGCCTGCAAGGTGGTCGTTTGGTGGCTGTGAAGTTCTTAAGGAACTCCAGAGGCGATGGAGAGGAATTTGTGAATGAAGTTGTCAGCATTGGTAGGACCTCCCATGTTAACGTTGTGAGTCTAATTGGCTTTTGCTTGGAGGGGTCTAAAAGGGCTCTCATTTATGACTATATGCCCAATGGATCACTGGAGAAGTACATCTATTCAGAGAAACCAAGAACTACTCTTGGTTGGGAAAAGTTGTATGAAATAGCAATTGGCATTGCCCGAGGGCTAGAATATTTACATCGCGGGAGCAACACACGCATAGTACACTTTGACATCAAACCCCACAATATCCTTTTAGATCAAGACTTTTGTCCTAAAATCGCAGATTTTGGGTTAGCTAAATTATGCCCTCCAAAGGATAGTATCCTTTCAGTGACATGTGCTAGAGGAACCATAGGGTTTATTGCCCCAGAAGTCTTCTCTAGGAATTTTGGAGTTGTTTCCACTAAATCAGATGTCTATAGCTATGGAATGATGGTTTTAGAAATGGTTGGGGGAAGAAAGAATGTAAAAGTAAGTGTAGAGAATACTAGTGAAATTTATTTTCCGCATTGGATTTATGATCATTTGGATCAAATTGGAGATTTACAGGCTTTAGAATTGACAACAGAATCAGAAGAATTTGCAAAAAAGATGATCTTAGTTGGTTTGTGGTGCACACAGACGATGCCAAGGAATAGACCTTCAATGAGCAGGGTAGTTGATATGTTGGAAGGGAGCATCAATGACCTGCAAATGCCTCCAAAGCCGTACATGTGTTCTCCTTCGCATTCATTCAGAACTGCATCTAATCCTACTAGTTAAGATGATTTGACAAATGCTTTTATCTGCTTGTGCAATGCTAGGGACAGTATATTATTAGACTTGGTGCTGTATATAAGACAAAGTCAAAAACGTATTGAGTCATCCAGTGGTTTTGTTACTTCAAAGCTGTGGATTGGAGAATGTCAAGCTTAGTACTATGTCATTAATTTTACCG
This sequence comes from Elaeis guineensis, assembly GCF_000442705.2. NCBI lineage: Eukaryota > Viridiplantae > Streptophyta > Magnoliopsida > Arecales > Arecaceae > Elaeis > Elaeis guineensis. The sequence goes on from NC_025999.2 coordinate 89,174,602, forward strand.
CTTATTAATTTTACCTCTTATTATTATGTCTTATAAAGCTGTGTATTAGTTTTACCTCTTATTAATTGCATCAGTACCTGATGGTTCTATGTCACAATGAGTTAGTGACACGATTTGTACAGGCTGTTGGGTGTAATATCCTATGTTATGTCATATTTTTGTATATACTTCTTCCTGGATGTGACAAAATGATATGGATGTGATAAAATGATATGGATGTGGTTACATGATTTGTTCTAGATCTTAGCACCTGCAATGCGTGTAAAAATGATATGGATGTGGTTACATATTTTTCTTTTGTGTTCTCTCCATAGGGAAAGGTATTCAGCAATTGTTCTTTGGATTTTTTATCCCTATTTTCTTAGAACTTTTTTTTTAATGATTGTAAATAGATAATTGAATGTCATCGACAATGGTTAAAATAGAGTTTATCTCCTACTATCTTCAATTGAAACTCCCAAGCTTACATCATTAGTTCAAAAGTTTCAAAGAAAAGCTATTTAACCATTATAATTATGAAAAAATTTTGAGTCCTAGATTTGACACTCCTAATAGATTCGTCTGGCATTACTAGCAGCTCGAAAATAAAGATCAAGAGACCATTATGACCTTAACAAATTAGAACTAGATCAGAGGATACATAGTGCATGGATTTAGAGATTGGGTATTCATTTAATAGTTGCTCTATGTCTTTCAAAGGTGGCATAGGGCCGCCTTCTATCTAAGAGGATTCTGAGTAGATGAGGGATGAGCCTTTTCTCAAGTTGCGAAGCTTGCTCAGCTGTAGAGGAGTTTGCAGTGCATATTCTTTTCCAATGTCTGAGGGAATAACAGGTATGGGGACTATGATAGTTTCTTGTATTTTCTCCTGTCGGCAATGCTAGTTGATACTTTTCTTGCATATCTACAAGGTTGCATGAGCAAATCATTATCATACCTTGGGGTATCAGGAGTGCTTAATTAGCTTCCCACATTTCGCTTGCTATAAGAATCTTTGGATTTTCATAAATAGTAGTCAACCATTGAGATTCACATTTGGGAGAGCTCTGATTTAGGAATCAAAAAGTTATGCATCTGCATCCCATTAGAGAGTCTGTGATAGTTTAGAATATCTAGAACTCCTTTTTTGCTCTTGCAATGATTTGGATGATCTTTATCATCTAGAAGACCCCACTCTCAAGCTTTAAAGGTAATCTTCGATGATAGTGTATGTCTGATGGTAGCTGCAGAAGTAGCACTAGTTTTATAATTAAAGGCCTTGACTCTTAATTCATTGCTACTGTAGGCAATCAAATTCATGATACTAGAGGACTGCTTGGGTGAGGCCTAATTATGCTAGATTCTATTTGTGGGCTGATCGCATAAAGGGAGACTCAACTACTGTAATTGGTTAGTTCCAGGGGCAATTTAGGGCAATGGATGGGCACACCCTGATATAGGATATTTGGTATTTTGTAAGGAGTTGTACACTTTTTAGGCTAGTCAGGTCTGTTGGGAGACAAACAGAGCTAAAGATTAGATTTCCTCTTTTGTTGTTAAGCACATCAAAGATATATTGCTAGTTGATTATTCGACCATACCACCCTCCCTATGTAATATTTTATCTTTTGATTTTGTTGGATGTATTTATACTAGATTTGTATGATTCGTCCGACCTATCAAAAAAAAAAAAAATCTAAACTTATCATATTTCAAAAAAAAAAAAAAAATACTAACAAAATTGTACAATAAGGCATTCCATGCATTCTATATTGATCCAATTAAATTTGTCAAAGCTTACAATACAGGCCATAATTGTAGATGACAAAATCTATGATACCAACAAGTTCAAAATTAAAAAAAAAAAAATCTAAAGCAAGTAACTTAATATTCTCTCTTTTTAACATCTTATATATCAGAACTTTAGTTTGATCAAGTAACATCTTCTAACATTAGATCAAACACAAACATTGACCATGTGAGCAAAGCTTAAGGTACTATTTTTGTGTGATCATGCTAATTAATTTACTCCAACTACTTTTAACAATTTATACATACATTTAGATGAAACAAATAGAAAATGCGATACCTTATATAAGATAACTCAGGCATATCCTACATTTTTGCCAAGAAGTAATGATATCATGCCTTAAACAAAAGATAATAATATTGTTGGGGCACTAATTTGCATCATATGGCTTTTCTTTTAATATTGTAGTGTATTTTTGGTATTTTTAAATATGTCCCCTCCAAACTACTAAATCTATTTATATGCCCTTTGTTTACGTGGCTTTCAATTATGCCTATAACTTGGTTTCACTAGGTTATAACCATTGACTATTTATCCTTTTGAAATTTGAAGAGCATCTAATAATAGTTTGCATGTAATTTTCACTTTTTGATGTATAAATTAAGCTATAAGCATTCTTGAGTTGTACATGTGACAAAATCCTTGAAGCGGAGGTTAGCTAGTAAGATAATATGGTAGCATTACTTAATTTCAAGAATGCCACTCAACTAGCGAGAATGTACGTGAAATATTAATGAATATGGGATTAACAACGTAGCGGCAAAGAGCACATAATCAATGTGGAAGTAAAATTATGCCCATAGAGGTCCTCACAACTCCTCCCTTGGATCAACTTTTCCACGATCATTGGTATCCTATGGCATCACCAAGGACTTCCATATCAGTCGAAGGCTCGGTGAATGGATAAATTCTTAAGCTGTTATTCTTTTTAATCCTCATTCCAAGTACGAAGATGAAGACTGATTTTAAGGGGACCATTATTCTAGGCAAGCTTTTCTGTCAGAATAAGTGAGTTTTTTTTTTTTTTGGTAAAGAATAAATGAGTTTTTCCTGTCTAGAAAATGACATGAGAACGCTTGGAGCTTATGGACAACTAGGAAGACTCCGACTCAAGACTTGGTCTACCCACTGATCACTCATGATGCTGTTGTTTTTTTTTTTTTTTTTTATTTGGTTGGCTTGATTGTCACAGCCCGGCCCCATGGTCTGATCCGGACAAACGATAGATGACCGCATAACTCTGAAAGTTAATCTTGTACGATATATAAGGTTTGTTTTTTTTACTCATATATATTTACATCAACCCAACTCAACAGCGGTCATAAATGTAAACCCTCTAAAATACTTATTAAAAAAAAATAATTTATAAAGATTAATAATGATGAATAATGAAAAAAAATTAAAAAATTTTTTATTTAAAACCCAAACTAAATAAGTAGATAACAAGATACTACTTCATTGTACCAAAATATTTCTAGATTCGGATTGTATCTTTAGAGTGATGGATTAATTTTTTTTTACGGTATCAACTGTTGAATCATATTTTACATAATTTTTAAAATTTTTTAATATTTTTCTTCTATCTACCAGTACATATCATGAAATAGATATCGAGCTTTGAAAATTATATAAAATACAATCCAACAATTCGTACTCGAAAAGAAGATAAATTGTACTTCGGTGCAAAAGATACAGCCCGCACCCAACATTCCTTGTATCGTTGTATCCTGCGGTTTTTCTGTATTGATGTGCAAGACTTGGTTAATTTCCAATCCTTCAATTTGACTAGAAAGCTGCAGGGTAAGAATTCTTGGAAGAGAGACGAAATTTCCAGGAACCTCACCTTTTCTTTTTAAATCCGACGACCCAAGCAAGAAAAAAAAAATGTTCACCGCTTATAATAGTCCTCCAAGCTTCTTTTTATCTACTTCGTGAGTCTCTTACCCTCCCAACCGGTCGGGTTGTATCTGTCGCGAAAAAGAAGGACTCACCTTCCTTCGCACGAATCCACCGTTAGATCATCCACTGTTTACTTTGCGAAATGCGCAGCGGATAAATGAGGGAGTTTGGAGCCCTTTTAGGGCGGTGTGGTGCGCGCGGGAGATGGTGGATTCTTCATGATGCAAACCCGGCACCCTCCCAATATGTTTTTCACATGGCTGTGGAGCCCAACCTCTCGGCTTTCACGCGGTTTTGTACGCCAGTCCAAGTCAACACTTGGTCTAGTGGGGAGAATACTGGAACATAAACTGTTTTTCTTCTGGTCTTTGCGTGGGTATCGAGCTTAACCGGGCTTGTGGTTGTTAGTGCGGTGTGGTGCAAGGGCTCGTATCGCTATTTCTAATGGCTCTTTCCTTTTCCTGCCTTATCGTCCCCTTCTTCATCTTCTTCCTTTTTCCCAATCTTTCTTGCCCATGCCCATCGAATCTAACATGCGGTGGTGTTTTTATACCAATAAGATCTCCTTTCTACGCAGACGCCGCTCCTCCTGAATGCAGAGAGCATCACACGGTCTCGTGCGAGGGCTCCATACCAATCATCCAATTTTATGGGCATTGGCCCCCGTATATCGTGAAGAAAATCAACTACACTGATCGGTCAATCATAATTCAGGACCATGAGGTCAGGAATAACTTGCAGATACCAGATTGCATTTTCCTTTATGAATTTTATCCCTCTATTCCCCTACTCGAGACCACATTCCTTCCTCCATCTGTAAGACAGAACCAGTGCTCCAATTGCAAAGGGGATGATTACGATATTTGCACCGACTTCTTCCATGAACTCGATTATCGTAATTTTTGCAAAGATCACGAGATCTACTTTTCCAGCAAATTAGAGGATGAAGGATCTGGTCAGGATGAGTGTCGGGCCAGTCGAAGCCCATCGTTTGTATGGAAGCTATCCTTCACTTTCCATTTCCATCATGGCCTTTTTCTACAATTTGCCGCTAACTACTTGCATCTGTGGGACATTGACTGGGGTTGCTTCAAGCATAATACTGCAGGCAATTCTAGGTGCCTTGGCGTTTATGAATGCCAAAGTAGATTTCTAGAACCTTCTATTTGCCTGATGTCATGATATATTTAAGCATCTACCGTATCGTTCCTCATATGATGGTTGGTATCTACATGCTTCAACTAATAAAAGTAGTCTACAAAGTTTCAATTAGATGTTCAAGGTTTATGTCAGAGGCACTTATGTAGAAACTTGTAAGTTTAGCCAATGGAAAGCAGGAAAGTCTAGGAAGGAAATCGATATTTCTTTACTGATAAAACTTGCTAAATTATTTTAGTTCTGTACTGACCTTTGGTTGTTGATGTTTATTTGATACTGCAGGAAAAAGCAATACGAGGACGAAGATTGCAATAGGTAATGAACCTTTTGTGTTCGCCAAATTCCATAATACAAGTATTGAAACATCTAGAGCATCATGTCTCGTGTGATGGTATCACCATAATTGGCTGCTTGCTTCAACCGATGTAAATTTTGTTTATGAAGTTTCAGCTAGAAGTTCACGGTTTAAATTAGTGGAGATTGCGTAGAAAGTTGTAGGTTTTGCTATTCGAAAGTGGGCAAGTTTAAAAGAAAACAGATATTTCTGCTTTGGTAAAGCTTGTTGAATTATTTTAGTTCTGTCCCAACCTCTGGCTCTGATGATTTATTTCATACCGCACAGGAAAAAGCTAATAAACATGTTAGTCCAACTCAGCTAATCCCTCCAAATGATTTAAGTGTTCTACACATCACGGGATATCATGTCTTTGGCGAAACGATGTTTGAAATGTATAACGTAGAAATTACTCTTGATAGTCGCATCTGGTGAATTTACGAAACTTTACTCTGCCATCAGTTCTCCTAAAACATATTATGGGATTGATTGACAATGTATCAAAACCTCCAATTGAGTTAATTTTTTTCGAAAAAATGGCTATAAATCGTTAATGTTGATGATCATAATGACAGAAAAATCCTTCAGTGTTCATCTCGGTGAAGTTCGACTCGGTGAAGTAGACGTTTGAACAGTTTGTTCTAAATGCTATATATATATATATATATATATATATATATATATATATATATATATATATATATATATATATATATATATATATATATATATATATATATATATTCTCATAACTAAATATTTGGGAAGCAAAGGGGGATGCCATCATGTAATTCTATTCAACCATGTTGCATCATGATACTTATGGAGGATAAGACATAAATTTTAAGTCCTTCCTCCTCGAGCACAAATTGCCTTCTTGTTAATGTTATCCTTTTATTTTCATTTAGTGATCACGTGGGTATTATTATTATCATGAGCAGGAGTTGGAGTAGCCGTGGGTGGCTTGGTTGCTGTAGGCTTGCTCTGCCTTCTATGGTACAAGCACAGTAAGAGGAAGCAGCGTTTGACCTCTTCAATCCTGCTTGGCCCAGCTGCCTCTTCTGAGTCATCCTTCAACAGAGGCCCCAAATTGGGCAGCCCACAATACCAAACCCCCATCTTCTCATACGAGGAGCATGACGAGGCCACTAACGGCTTCAGTACCTCCAGAGATCTTGGTGGCGGCGGCTTTGGTATTGTTTACCAAGGTACAAAATACTTCGTATCTGACTTCAACTAATGTGTCTGGTCTTCCTTGCTATATATTCAAACTAATTCATACATATATTGCATAAATGTATCCATTAACGAGCTCTATCAGCACAAACTGATGCTTTACTTTTCTACAGGAAAGCTCCGAGATGGGCGTGTAGTCGCAGTCAAGCGACTCTATAATCACAACTTGAAGCATGTCGATCAGTTCATGAATGAGGTTGAAATCCTCTCACGCCTTCGCCACCAGAACCTTGTCTCCTTCTACGGCTGCACCTCGCGCCGCAGCCGTGAACTTCTACTGGTGTATGAGTACGTGCCCAATGGCACTGTCGCGGATCACCTCCATGGCTCCCGTGCACAGGACCGAGCACTTACATGGCCCATCCGTATGAGCATTGCCATTGAAACAGCTGATGCGCTCGCCTACCTCCATGCTGTCGAACCACATTTTATACACCGGGATGTGAAGACCAGCAACATCTTGCTTGACAGCAGCTTCCATGTGAAAGTTGCTGATTTTGGACTGTCACGGCTCTTCCCACTCGACGCCACCCATATATCTATCGGTCCGCAAGGCACCACGGGTTATGTTGATCCTTTCTATCACCAGTGCTACCAGCTCACGGACAAGAGTGATGTCTATAGATTTGGGGTAGTACTAGCAGAGCTTATATCAGCAAAACCGGCTGTCGACACCAATAGGACACTTCATGAGATTAATTTGTCCAACATGACAATTAGTAAGATCCAGAATTGCCAACTGGAGCAGCTGGTGGATCCAAATCTCGGGTATCAGTCAGATTGGGAGATGAAGACGATGATCACCCTGGTGGCTGAGCTAGCATTCAGGTGCTTGCAATTAGAGAGGGAGATGAGACCAACAATTAAGGAGGTTCTGGAGGTGTTGAGAGAGATAGGGAATGGAGAGTGTAAGACCAAGAAAGTGGTGGAGGCTGATGTTCCAGTGAGGGAAGACGCCATCTTACTGAAAAATGTTCTACCTTATTCCCCCGATTCTGATATGGGGAGATGGGAATGCAGGTCGACAACACCTCATACTAGTGAGTGAGGTACCATTCTTGGCGCCGGATGCGATCTCCTGATATTGTACCACTATATTGATTAATGCAGAGAGAACTGGAGAGGTTTTATCCACAGTTTAGTAATTGACGAAATTGTACATAGTATGTAAAGTTTCTTATACATATTTCAAGGGATAGGATGCCATGGATTAGGTAGTTTCTTTCTTTATTCTTTACATTCCAGTATATGTTGGGGATTTCTCACGGGAGCCTTCTTTTTTGAGATACATAGCCATCCATCTCATGATGCCACGGTTTAAAGCATCATGCTTTGGAGGCATTTTCTGGTCAATTGACGTCACGCCCGTTTGGTTAAAACCCGGTAGAACATGCTAGGATCGGAACGCTGAAGGGAGAGAGAACACGAGACGAAGGAAGCATGAACATATATAGGGAAAAATTATTGGGTACAATGATTCTACCATACAGGACATATGCAAAGCCAATAAAAGCTCAACATGATCACCCATAAAATCTGGTTCCCATTAAGTACATAAGCACGATTAACCATGATTTCGAAGGAAAAAAAATGGTTTAGTGGAAAAGTTGCTGGACGTAAAAATTTGATCCGAATTCCCATCTATCCCAAAAAGCCGGCAATGACGGAGTGCTCGATGGAGATGGCAACGAGCTCGACCATGCCAACTTGGCTAGCAACCATCTAGATGATGGCCACCCAGGAGTACTGGCATATGGAGGTGAAGATGGGGGGCCGGCAAGGTACGCATAGTTTTTTGGACTCCACAGCAAGCTACCTCAAGATATCTCTTGGTCCGTTTATATAGAGCCGGTATCTCCAAGCTCTCCGTTCTCTGCCGTGAAGACCATTGATGGATGGCCAATGATTGCACTGCCATACACTTCTTTCCCCTCGTACAGACGACACGACAGTAGGGGTGAAACTAGTATAGATATTGTTGGTACATTAAATCAACCTCAAAATATATGGCATCATCTTATGAGATCAAAGAGATATCAATTTCAAAGCATCAGATTTCAGCAGACCAATTTACCAATTAGCAGATTCAGCTCGATATTTTATTGACCTAAATGAAAGATATTTTTATATTCTATCCGGATGATGTCTCGGCTAACAAGGACATATTCAAATCGGATATTTACCAATCTAAATTTTGATGCCTTCTCTATCCGAAATGAGTATTATGGCGTCTCTATCTTACCTCGGTCATATACCGAAGAGAACTATCATAGTGACGGATTTAGTCGTTTTGCGAACGTCCACCATGATTTCTGCAACCCAGCTACAGCTGACTACGATCTTATCTTCAGCTCATATGCATAGCTGTACGTCAGTTCACTTACACGTGGCTCTCTAACCACCTAATAAATATCTCTAACGGTCTAACAAACTCTGGAATGTTCTCTCTATCTCCTTTATAAATAGAAGGTCAGGGATCTTCCATAGGTAAGTTTTGCTCTTTGAAACTAAGAGAGACTCTACTGGTAGGAAATTAGGCCAACATCTTCGCTCCTACCCAGTTCTCTTCTTGTTTCACTAAATCTCTCTTGCTCTTCTATTCTTTTCCACCATATTTTTAAGACTCGAACTGACTTAAACATCGAAGGGTCAAAAACTAGAGGATCCCCACTCGATTTTTTGACTAATTTTGCAGATTGGAGGAATTCTCACCAGATCATAAGGATCACCTTAGCCTAATTTTACTCGATTCGATCCATCCTACTCCAGATTTTGAGCCTTGCAGCAACAGATTGGCGCTAGAAGAAGGGCATTTCTGATTTTTTTGTGAAAAAGATGGTCAAGACATGGGCTTAGCATCCCTCTCCCTCCGCTCCAGAAGAAAGAGCACCGAAGGTGTTGTCAAAACAACAAATCACTGTCGATCCTCAATAATTCAGCTTTCTTGTTCGGCAAGTCCAAGTCTTGACAGTAGTTGTTCAACAGCTTCAAAAGAAGGAGCAATCATCGAAAGAAGCTCCTCTGAATGCTTTGTCTCAGCAGAGCTAGCCCATCAAGATGAACACCACATTGATAAGGCTGACAGTGAATTTGCCCCCAGTACTTTAAAAGTTCAAAGAGGAAACAACCTGGAGCACAAGGTCCTGGATCTTGAAAAGTATTTGATAGAGCTCCAGGTAGGAGGTTGATATCAGAATAAGGGTAGTTTCAATCTTCAATCTCTTTTCTCTCACGAGATCTTGAATGAACCAGTTTCAAACTGATTTAAGATGTTCGCCATCAAATCTTTTGATGGCTCTATTGATCCAATAGATCATATCGAGGGTTATTGGGTCCTCATGACTTTGTAAGGAGCTTTCAATGTCTTATTGTGCATCATTTTTCTTGCAATCCTCAAGAAGATGGTGAGGGTGTGATTTTTTGGACTACCATAAGGGTTCATTTTTTCTTTTGAGCAGCTTGGAAGACTATTCGTCACTTATTTTGGTACTAACAGACCTCATTTGAGGCATATGGATAGATTTTTTTCTGCTCAGCAACAGGAAGGAGAAGATCTTCGGAAGTATGTGGCTTATTTTCATGCGGCCATTCTGAAAGTAAAAAATTTTAATGAATTAATAGCCATGTCTACTTTGAAAAGGGGACTCCAAAGCAATCGTTTGATTTATTTCTTGAATAAGAACTTTTCAGATATCTACGATAAGATGCTTGATCGGGTGTGTAAGTATGCCCAGATTGAAGAGGAGGAGCTATCTCAAGACAGGCTAGAAAGGATAAAAATGAAAAAAAATGATCGAGGGATAATAATGAGATATGGCAGACTGAAAATTCAAATCGATCCCAAAAAAATTCGAGATCAAGAAGCCCACCTCGATGCTTTAATTCTTATGCTCCTCTGTCTGCTCTTCGAACTCAGTTTTAATAGAAATTGAAGGAGAAAGATATCTCTGAATGTCTGATCCTTTGAAGGCCCCTCTAGAGAAGAGAGATAAGTAGAAGTATTGTCACTTCCATAGAGATCATGGCCATGATACCAAGGAATGCAGATAGTTGTGTGATGAGATAGAAATCTTGGTGCATCGAGGTTACCTCTGTAAATATGACAAACTGATCAAAATTGAAGAATATAGGCTTCCAGCAGAAGGAACTTTTGATGACCACAACTGACCAACTGCTGGTATTATCAATATGATATCCGATGTCCTACCTTACACTGATGACCCATCTCTCAAGAGGTAGAGAATTGAAGATGTTATTTCATTTTCTGAAAATGATGTAAAGAGGATTCAAACCCCTTATAATGATGTTGTTATCATCTCTATGATAATAGCAAAATATGATGTAAAAAAAATTCTTGTTGATAATAGAAGCTCTGTTGATGTATTATTCTATGATGATTTCTCAAAAATGAACTTGACTAAGCAACTCAAGCGGGTCGGTAATCCTCTCGTCGGGTTCTCAAAAAATCTGATGGCGACGAGGGAGAAATTACTCTATCGATTATAGCAGGACAGGAATCAAGATAGTCAATGATACAGCTCAATTTTCTAGTGGTCAAAGTTCTATCTGCTTATAATACTATTCTCGATCGATCTGGTCTCAATGCTCTCAAGGTCATTGTCTCTACTTACCATCTGTTGGTATATTTTTTGACTAAAGAAGGAGTTGGTGAAATGCACGGTGATCAGACGGTGGCTCGACAGTATTTTATGATTTTTGCTAAGATAAAACAACCGACGAAAACTGTGCCAGTCGATATTCTGAATGTATTGGATGATGTTGGAAAAATCCGAGGTGAACCAGCAGAAAAGCTCGAAGCCATTCTTTTGGGAGATGATCCGAAAAAAATAGTTCAGATCAGTGTAAACCTCAAGCCTGGCTTAAGGGATAAAATGATCAAATTTTTATGAGCAAATGCTGACATCTTCGCTTGGTCGACCTCTAATATGCCTGACATTCCTATGAATGTGATTATTCATAAACTAAATGTGGATACAAATTTTAGATCGATTTAACAGAAGGAAAGAAGTTTCACCCTGAAAAGATAGAAAGCCATCGATGAGGAAGTTGACAAGCTTTTGAAAGTAAGATTCATCAGAAAAGCTCATTATCTGAAATAGATAGCCAATATTGTTATGGTCAAAAAGGTCAATAGCAAATGGAGGAAATACATCGACTATAAAGATCTCGATAAAGCTTGTTCGAAGGATAGTTTTTCTCTATCAAGGATTGATCAGTTTGTACATGCTACCTCTGGTCACAAGCTCCTCAGCTTTATGGATATTTTCTCGGGCTATAATCAGATCTAAATGGCTCTAAAAGATGAAGAAAATACTGCTTTTGTCACTAAAAGATGTTTGTATTGTTACAAAATGATGCCTTTTGGTCTTAAAAATACAGATGCTGTATTTCAACACCTCGTCAATAAAATTCTCAAGTAACAAATTAGCAGGAATATGAAGATCTATGTTGATGACATGATAGTAAAGAGCATCGAAGAAGATCGGTATATTATCGATCTGAAGGAAGTATTTGGAGAACTTAGAAGGCATCAAATGAAGCTCAATCCTAATATATGTGCCTTCGAAAGTGGCTCAAGTAAGTTTTTTGGCTTTCTCATTAATCAAAGAAGAATAGAAGCTAACCCTGAAAAGATTCAAATATTATTGGAAATGAAATATCCGATCTCTATCAAAGAAATCCAATAACTCACCGGATAGGTGATAGCTCTCAGTCAATTTATTTTCAAGTCACCTGACAAAGGTCTTTCATTTTTTAAAATATTAAAAAATATTAATAATTTTAGCTGGATAGAAGAACGTCAGACTGCTTTTGAAGATCTTAAAAAATATCTTGGCTCTCCACCTCTTCTTTCTAAGCCGATCGAATGTGAAGAACTATATATGTATCTCACCTTATGTAGTTAGCTCGATTCTTATCCGAAAGAAAATGGACATTCAAAAGCCTATCTACTATCCTAGTAAACTATTGCAAAACATAGAGACCTGATATAAAAAGACCAAAAAGATGATATATACTTTGATCATGACAGTCCGGAGACTCAGACCTTACTTTCAAGCTCATATTGTTGCAGTATTGACAGACCAGTCACTTAGATCAATATTATAAAGAGTTGATATCTCAGGTCAGATCACCAAATGGGCTATTAAACTCAGTAAATTTGATATCCACTACCGACTTAGAATTGTAGTTAAAGGCTAGGTACTAGCTGATTTTGTTGCAGAATGTACTGTTCCAGATGATGGGTCAATCCTGACAAGTCCTCAAAGTGATGATTCATTCTGAATCCTACATGTGGATGGAGCATTAAATTTCTAAGAAAGTGGTGCTGATTTAATTCTAGCTAGTCCTAAAGGGTTCATAACCGAGCAGACCCTAAGATTCAATTTTTACACTTCTAATAATGGTGCTAAATATGAAGCCTTAATGGTGGGTCTCAAAATGGCAATAGAACTTGGAGTCAGAAAATTAAAGATTTTTATAGACTCGCAACTTATCATCGGCCAGGTCTGAGGTTAATTTGAAGTCAAGAATTTCACGATGGCTCATTATCTACAGAATATCAAAAAATTATCCAAAAATTTTGAAAAGATTAGGGTACTCCCAGTTTTCAGATCGAAAAATATCCAGACTGACGCTCTGTCACACCTCGTCACTTCAGATTTTTTTGAACTGAATAAAAAAGTATTGATTGAATAGTTGGATAGGCTTAATATTGAGGCACTCTCTGTATTTCAAATCGGTCATGAGCTGAGTTGGATTGATCTCTTTCATAGATTGCATATCTAAAGGAGTTCTGTCCGATGATCCAACCAATGCCAGAAATATTAAAAGATAAGCTCCATGATATGTCCTTCAAGAAGACCACTTTTATAAGAGATCTTATTTTTTTCCTGTACTTCGATGTTTGACACCATCTGAAGTTGACTACATATTTTGAGAAGTACATGAAGAGATATGTGGAAACCATCTGGGGGGTAGGTCACTTGCTTTTAAAATAATCCGATAAGGTTACTACTGACCAACTATTCAAAAGGATGTAGCTGATTTTTTCAACAAGTGTGATCAGTACCATAGGTATGCAAATATCCAACATCTACCTGTTGCTGAGCTTATTTTTATTACCACCCCTTGGCCCTTTGTAATTTGGAGAATAGATATATTGGAGCCTTTTCTAGTAGTGACAGATCAAAAAATTTTTTTTGATGGTAGTTATTGATTATTTCATAAAATGTATAGAAGCAGAACCTTTGATCCAAATCACTAAGAAAAATATGCAAGATTTTATTTGAAAATCTATAATATGCCGATTAGGTTTATCTCGAATCATCATCACTGACAATGGTCGGCAGTTTGATAACACCAAGTTCAATGAATTCTATTTTAAGTTTCATATTGATCACTGACTCACTTCTGTTGGGCATCCACAGTCAAATAGTGAAGCTGAAGTAACCTGTTGGTGCAAAAATCTGCAGGCGCCGGATGAGCTGGAGTCGGGGAGGCCGCGGTCGCCGCCGGGACCTGCAAAAGAAGTCTAAACCGGAGGTGGGGTTACTCCAGCAAGACCCTCCGATGCTCAAGTCAGTTCTCTGCCTCAACAAGAATGGAGCGCTCGAATGGAGAATTTAGCAGAGTTTTGAGATAAGAAATGAGCTTATCGAATAACGTATCTGGGTCCTCCTTTTTATAAGCGGAGGAGGTAATGTATTGATGGCGACGTTTGTAACCGCCTCGCAGTGGGCCGCCCAGGGGTCAGGCGGAATATGCGACGAAGAGTAGTGGAGTGGACTCGTGGCCCTCGCTGGAACGTGCCATGTGGAACCTGCCGCGGATAGTGGGGCGGCGTTTGCTGTCGCGTTTTGCCAGTGGGTGGGCGAATCGCGCGATATCCGTTGCAGGAGGTGGAGCAGGGTTGGGGCCATTGGTCGTGGCCTGTCAGGCAGTAATGGAGCCGCGCGGGGTCTACCGCAGTGAGTGGAGCAGAATTATGGCCGTTGATACAGCCTGCCAGAGGATAATGGGGTCGCGTAGGGTCTGCCGCGATGAGTGGAGCAGAATTATGACTGTTGATACGGCCAGGGGATACGTGTCCATCGACTGAAGCTTGGGGCTGATGACGAAGCCTGGCTCCCGTAGGAATCCGGGTGGAGTCTTCCTACAATCAAGGTTAAAGGTGAAGTCCGGCTCCCGTAGGAGTCCGGACAGTGTTTACCGGCGGTTGAAGTTGAGGATGGAGCCCGGCTCCTGTAGGAGTCCGGACGGAGTCTATCCACTGTTGGTGTTGTCGGCGGAGTCCGGCTCCCGTAGGAGTCCGGATGAAGTCTGTCTTCATCTGCTGGAGTCGAGGACGAAGCCCGGCTCCCGTAGGAGTCCGGGCGGAGTCTTCCTGTAATCAAGGTTAAAGGTGAAGTCCGGCTCCCGTAAGAGTCCGGAAAATGCTTACCGGCGGTTGAAGTTGAGAACGGAGCCCGGCTCCCGTAGGAGTCCGGACGGAGTCTATCCACTGTTGATGTCGTCGGTGGAGTCCGGCTCCCGTAGGAGTCCGGATGAAGTCTGTCTTCATCTGCTGGAGTCGAGGACGAAGCCCGGCTCCCGTAGGAGTCCGGACGGAGTCTTCCTGCAATCAAGGTTAAAGGTGAAGTCCGGCTCCCGTAGGAGTCCGGACAGTGCTTACCGGCAGTTGAAGTTGAGGACGGAGCCCGGCTCCCGTAGGAGTCCGGACGGAGTCTATCCACTGTTGATGTCGTCGGCGGAGTCCAGCTCCCGTAGGAGTCTGGATGAAGTCTGTCTTCATCTGCTGGAGTAGAGGACGAAGCCCGGCTCCCGTAGGAGTCCGGGCAGAGTCTTCCTGCAATCAAGGTTAAAGGTGAAGTCCGGCTCTCGTAAGAGTCCGGACAGTGCTTACCGACGGTTGAAGTTGAGGACGGAGCCCGACTCTCGTAGGAGTCCGGACGGAGTCTATCCACTGTTGATGTCGTCGGCGGAGTCCGGCTCCCATAGGAGTCCGGATGAAGTCTGTCTTCATCTGCTGGAGTCGAGGACGAAGCCCGACTCCCGTAGGAGTCCGGGCGGAGTCTTCCTGCAATCAAGGTTAAAGGTGAAGTCCGGCTCCCGTAGGAGTCCGGACAGTGCTTACCGGCGGTTGAAGTTGAGGACGGAGCCCGGCTCCCGTAGGAGTCCGGACGGAGTCTATCCACTGTTGATGTCGTCGGCGGAGTCCGGCTCCCGTAGGAGTCCGGATGAAGTCTGTCTTCATCTGCTGGAGTCGAGGACGAAGCCCGGCTCCCGTAGGAGTCCGGGCGGAGTCTTTCTGCAATCAAGGTTAAAGGTGAAGTCCGGCTCCCGTAAGAGTCCGGACAGTGCTTACCGACGGTTGAAGTTGAGGACGGAGCCCGGCTCCCGTAGGAGTCCGGGCGGAGTCTATCCACTGTTGATGTCGTCGGTGGAGTCTGGCTCCCGTAGGAGTCCGGATGAAGTCTGTCTTCATCTGCTGGAGTCGAGGACGAAGCCCGGCTCCCGTAGGAGTCCGGGCGGAGTCCTCCTGTAGTCGATCCCGCTGAGGACTTCGGCTGTGGTCACTTTTATACCCAACACCAGTCCCCCTACTTTCGAGTTTGAATTTCAAACGAAGGAAGTACAGAGAGAGAGATGAGCGCAGCCGAAACCGTCCCTTCGAATTTCGCGCGCTGCCGCCTCCAGATATTTCGGCATTGAATGTGCACATGTCGAAGTCTTTTCGTGTTGGAGTGGTACGAGGGGACGCTTCGCAATTCTTGCAGGTACACTGGCCTAGGTACGACGTAATTATGATCTTGCCAACCGTCAGCCGCTTTTAGCCGCCTGCCAGGGGGAGTGGGACACGTGTCGGATGCGGACCAGCCCGGGGGGATTCACGATTATTATGGCGCCGGATCCCAGGGTCTATTTAAACCCGTCCTCCTACCTTTAGGCATCTTACTCCGTCACTGATCTCTCGCCAGCGCCTGCCTTCTCTTTTAGAGCCTGTTTCAGCGAGCGTCTTTCCAGGCCGTAGACATCTCCTGCCTTCGTCTCCCAGGTCCCTCAGGGTGATATAGGTTAGTGCCAACCTTCTTCCCTTCATCTAGGGACCTCTTTTCTTGCGTCTCTCCGAGTTAATCAGTGGTCTCTCATTCTTTTCTGTCTGTCTTCTTAGGGTTCCTTAGACCCCCTTTTCAAAACTACTCAAAATGTCCTCCAGTTCTTCTGCTCCCAGCTGTTCTGAGAGCTCTTCCGCCTCAAACCCCCAGGTTCCCGTCGCTGTAGACGAACCTGCATCTGAGGTCGGGCCCTGCTCGGCTTTCGCGTCGGGCGCCATTCCGTGTTCCTCGACCTCGGAGGAACTCCTTCTGATAAGGGTTCAGTACGGAGTTCCTCCGGAGTACGATTTGGAACTGCCAGGTCCTTCCGACCGGGCCAGCAATCCTCCACCCGGTCGCTTCTGTTTGTACCAGGAAGCATTCCGTGCCGGGCTCCGGCTCCCGCTTTCTTCTTTTGTTGCCGCCTTCTTCCGCTTTTTAGACATCTCCTTGGCTTCCGTGGCCCCGAACTCCTTTAGGTTCTTGATAGGATTCCTTTCCCTCTGCCACGTAGTCGAGGTTCAGCCATCTCTTTCCTTGTTTAGGCACTTCTACACCTTCAAACGCCACCCTTCGACGAAGGACTGGTGGTACTTTTCCCCTTCCAATTATGGATCGAAGAAGGGGCGCCCCTTGCTGCGGAGGTCGCGGGTGGAGCCCGGCTCCCGTAGGAGTCCGGGCGAAGTCTTCCTTAGTATTGCGGATGGATTCCGGCTCCCGTAGGAGTCCGGGTGAAGTCTTCCTTGGGGTTGCGGATGGAACTCGGCTCCCGTAGGAGTCCAGCCCTTCTCCTTAAGCCAGTGCGGGGTTTTCCTTCCGTTCCCGGCCTGGCCGTGGGGGCACGCTAGGGTGTTGTGAGGCCTCTCCCCCCATCCGGTCTTAAAAGAACCGGGCCTTCGACTTTGCTCATGTCAGGACGAGGTTCTCCTCCTGTTCCTGACATGGCTGTGGGGGCACATTAGGGCGTTGTAAGGCCTCTCCCCCCATCCGGTCTAAAAGAACCGGGCCTTTGACTTTGCTCATGTCAGGACGAGGTTCTCCTCCTGTTCCTGACATGGCTGTGGAGGCACATTAGGGCGTTGTAAGGCCTCTCCCCCCATCCGGTCTAAAAGAACCGGGCCTTTGACTTTGCTCATGTCAGGACGAGGTTCTTCTTCTGTTCCTGACATGGCTGTGGGGGCACATTAGGGCGTTGTAAGGCCTCTCCCCCCATCCGGTCTAAAAGAATCGGGCCTTTGACTTTGCTCATATCAGGATGAGGTTCTCCTCCTGTTCCTGACATGGCTGTGGGGGCACATTAGGGCGTTGTAAGGCCTCTCCCCCCATCCGGTCTAAAAGAACCGGGCCTTTGACCTTGATCCTGTCAGGACGAGGTTCTCCTCCTGTTCCTGACAACTTTGTTTGTGAAGAGGTCATATCCAGTCATACTAAATCCACGCCAGGTGGGAAGAGTACGTTAAGTGAAAAGAAACGTAGATTCAAGGTGTAAGTGATATATTTACAGGTGTTCCGGGCGCGTTCCGGGCCTCACGATCGCGGGTAGCCCGCTCCTCCTTGAGGTCCTCCGGCGATCGAGTCGATAGTCCCGATGGGAGGTCGGTCCCCGGGTTGCTCCTCCCTTCTTGGTGGTTTAGGCTGTGGAAGGGTTCTTGGCCGGTCTCCTCTACCCTCTGGCCTGCGGCGGATGAATCTATCGAGTCGACCTCGCCGAATGAGCTCCTCGATTTCATCCTGGAGCTGTATGCATTCCTCTGTGTCGTGGCCGTGGTCGCGGTGGTAGAGGCAAAATTTATTGGGGTTGCGCTTCCCAGGGTGTGTGCGCATCCTCTCCGGCCTCGGGAGCTGCTCCCTGACCTCCATTAATACTTGGGCCTTCGAGGCGTTGAGGGGGGGCGTAGTTGCGGAATCTTTCCGGTGGGGAACCCCGCCGAACCCCACGTTTCGGGTTTCTTTGTCTGCGCGCCCCAGGTGGGGTATGGGCGTGCTTACGCCCGGGAGGGGATCGAGAGCGCAGCCGAGCTTCCTTTGGCTTTTTCTCAATGGCGGGTTTACTCGAATCTTCCGCCTGCCGCTCTCTCGCTATCTCTTCATCCTTCATCCTGAAGGCTTCTTCCGCTCGGGCGTATCCCTCAGCCCGAGCCAGCAAATCGGCAAAATCCTTGGGGTACTTCTTTTCCAGGGAAAACAACAGATCATTCTTCTGAAGGCCGCCCTTTAGGGCGGCCATGGCAACTGATTGGTCCAAATTTCGGACTTCCAACGCCGCGATATTGAAGCGGTTGATATAGGCCCGTATGGACTCCCCTTCCCTCTGCTTGATATTGATGAGGGACTCCAAACCCTTCCGGGGGCGTCGGCTGCTGACAAAATGGGCCACGAATTGGTGGCTCATTTGATCGAAGGAAAAGATGGTACCCGGTTTCAAAGCCGAGTACCAATTCCTCGCTGCTCCCTTCAAAGTAGACGGGAAAGCCCGGCACAGGATGGCATCAGGAGCACCGTGAAGCAGCATCATCGTCCGAAAGGCCTCCAAATGATCAACCGGGTCCGAAGTCCCGTCGTAGCTTTCGAACTGGGGAAGCTTGAAGTTCGGCGGGATCGGTTCCTGCATTATCATCTGGGAGAAGGGAGGGTCAGTACAAATATCCTCATCGTAAGCGGGGGGCGCATGGCGGAGTTCTTCAATCCGTCGGTTCATCTCCTGGAGCCTCCGGTCCAGAAAATCCTCTCGACTTCGAGTCTCGAGGGTCCTCTGGCAGAACGGGGGCATGGATCTTCCCGGGGTGGAGTCGTGGTCCGATTGAGGGCTCTCCACCCTTGGGTCCATTTTTTCAGGAAGGACGGGGCGACTGGCCCAGGTGGCCCGTCCTTCCGCCGGGTTCTGACATTTCGGCGATGCCCTTTCAGGGTGTGCCGACGTCTGCGGCTGCTGCTGCTGCATTGCCTGCACGGCTTCGATGAGGCCTCTGACCTGCTGCGCCAGCAGGTCAAACTGCTCCGCGCCGACTGCCATTGCCGGAGGAGGAGGAGGTTGAGAAACAGGAGGGGAGGTCGGAGCCTGAGATCTGGCCGCGGAGGCCGTGGACCGTCGCGTGGACGCTTTGCGCGGAGGCATCGAGTATGGATCCCGCGGGGAGGGGACAAGGAGTGGATGTCGGAGGAAACGATTGGGGTGGCTCCGTTGAATGCTCCTTTAAGAACAAGGGTACTGCGAAGGTTCAGCCCCTTCCTCTAGCGTCAATCCTGTTGGTGCAAAAATCTGCAGGCACCGGATGAGCTGGAGTCGGGGAGGCCGCGGTCGCCGTCGGGACATGCAAAAGAAGTCTAAACTGGAGGTGGGGTTGCTCCGGCAAGACCCTCCGACGCTCAAGTCAGTTCTCTGCCTCAACAAGAATGGAGCGCTCGAATGGAGAATTTAGCAGAGTTTTGAGATAAGAAATGAGCTTATCGAATAACGTATCTGGGTCCTCCTTTTTATAGGTGGAGGAGGTAATGTATTGATGGCGATGTTTGTAACCGCCTCGCAGTGGGCCGCCCAGGGGTCAGGCGGAATATGCGGCGAAGAGTAGTGGAGTGGACTCGTGGCCCTCGCTGGAACGTGCCACGTGGAACCTGCCGCGGGTAGTGGGGCGGCGTTTGCTGTCGTATTTTGCCAGCGGGTGGGCGAATCGCGCGATATCCATTGCAGGAGGTGGAGCAGGGTTGGGGCCGTTGGTCGTGGCCTGTCAGACAGTAATGGAGCCGCGCGGGGTCTGCCGCAGTGAGTGGAGCAGAATTATGGCCGTTGATACAGCCTGCCAGAGGATAATGGGGTCGCGTAGGGTCTGCCACGATGAGTGGAGCAGAATTATGGCCGTTGATACGGCCAGGGGATACGTGTCCATCGGCTGAAGCTTGGGGCTGATGACGAAGCCCGGCTCCCATAGGAATCCGGGTGGAGTCTTCCTACAATCAAGGTTAAAGGTGAAGTCCGGCTCCTGTAGGAGTCCGGACAGTGTTTACCGACGGTTGAAGTTGAGGATGGAGCCCGGCTCCCGTAGGAGTCCGGACGGAGTCTATCCACTGTTGATGTCGTCGGCGGAGTCCGGCTCCCGTAGGAGTCCGGATGAAGTCTGTCTTCATCTGCTGGAGTCGAGGACGAAGCCCGGCTCCCGTAGGAGTCCGGGCGGAGTCTTCCTGCAATCAAGGTTAAAGGTGAAGTCCGGCTCCCGTAAGAGTCCGGACAGTGCTTACCGGCAGTTGAAGTTGAGGACGGAGCCCGGCTCCCGTAGGAGTCCGGACGGAGTCTATCCACTGTTGATGTCGTCGGTGGAGTCCGGCTCCCGTAGGAGTCCGGATGAAGTCTGTCTTCATTTGCTGGAGTCGAGGACGAAGCCCGGCTCCCGTAGGAGTCCGAGCGGAGTCTTCCTGCAATCAAGGTTAAAGGTGAAGTCCGGCTCCCGTAGGAGTCCGGACAGTGCTTACCGGTGGTTGAAGTTGAGGATGGAGCCCGGCTCCCGTAGGAGTCCAGACGGAGTCTATCCACTGTTGATGTCGTCGGCGGAGTCCGGCTCCCGTAGGAGTCCGGATGAAGTCTGTCTTCATCTGCTGGAGTCGAGGACGAAGCCCGGCTCCTGTAGGAGTCCGGGCGGAGTCTTCCTGCAATCAAGGTTTAAGGTGAAGTCCGGCTCCCGTAGGAGTCCGGACAGTGCTTACCGGCGGTTGAAGTTAAGGATGGAGCCCGGCTCCCGTAGGAGTCCGGGCGGAGTCTATCCACTGTTGATGTCGTCGGCGGAGTCCGACTCCCGTAGGAGTCCGGATGAAGTTTGTCTTCATCTGCTGGAGTCGAGGATGAAGCCCGGCTCCCGTAGGAGTCCGGACGGAGTCTTCCTGCAATCAAGGTTAAAGGTGAAGTCCGGCTCCCGTAAGAGTTCGGACAGTGCTTACCGGCGGTTGAAGTTGAGGATGGAGCCCGGCTCCTGTAGGAGTCCGGACGGAGTCTATCCACTGTTGATGTCGTCGGCGGAGTCCGGCTCCCGTAGGAGTCCGGATGAAGTCTGTCTTCATCTGCTGGAGTCGAGGACGAAGCCCGACTTCCGTAGGAGTCCGGGCGGAGTCTTCCTGCAGTCGATCCCGCTGAGGACTTCGGCTGTGGTCACTTTTATACCCAACATAACCAATAAAACTATTCTTCAGGATTTGAAGATAAGACTCACTGATGTAAAAGAATTATGAGCTGAAGAGCTGTAGAGTGTACTTTGGACATATCGAACCATGTATCGAATTTCGATAGGAGAGACTCCTTTCAGGCTCACCTATGGGATTGAAATTGTGATTCTAGTTGAGATTGGCCTATTATCTGATAGAGTCCGAAATTTTCATGAGGCAACCAATTCTAACTAATTGAGGATCAATCTACATCTTCTTAATGAAGTAAAAGAACAAGCCCATATTAGAATGGTGACTTGTAAGCAGAGAATTGCAAAGTATTATAATGCTTGGGTGAAATTGAAGTCATTTCAGAAGGGTGACTTCATCCTAAGACAAGCTGAAGTTTCAAAGCCTATTGAATAAGATAAACTAGCTCTCAATTGGATAGGATCTTATTGAATCACTGATGTAATTCGCTCAGGAACTTATATAATTGAGAATTTAGATGGGACTGTTCTTCTTTGCACTTAGAATTTTAAAAATCTCAAAAAATATTATCAATGAACATACTCCAACGTGCTCTTTCTTGTATGTTATGTTCTTCCATTTATCGAGATTCGATCTTTAAATCGGTAAAGCCCTGAAGGACATATATATCAATCCAAATTTTGGTCTGATAAAATCTCGAAGGGCATATATATATATCAATTCAGATTTCGATCCGGTAAAGCCCCGAAGGGCATATATATATCAATTCAGATTTCAGTCTAATAAAATCCCAAAGGACATATATATCAATCTGAATTTCAGTACGGTAAAGCCCCGAAGGGCATAAATATCATTCCAGATTTCAGTCTGATAAAGCCTTGAAGGATGTATATATCAATCCAGATTTTGATTCGATAAAGTTTTGAAGGGCATATATATCAATCTGAATTTCAATCTGGTAAAGCTCCAAAGGGCATATATATCAATCTGAATTTTGATCCGGTAAAGCTTCGAAGGGCATATATATTAATTTAGATTTCGATTCGATAAAGTCCTGAAAGGTATATACATCAATCCGGATTTTGGTCTGATAAATCTCCTAAGGGCATATATATCAATCTAGATTTCAGTCCGATAAAGCCCCGAAGAGCATATATATCATTTTGGATTTTGGTTCAGTAAAGTTCTGAAGGGCATATATATCAATCTAGATTTCGATCTGATAAAATCTCGAAGGGTATATATATCAATCTGAATTTTAGTTCGATAAAGTCCCAAAGGGCATATATATCATTCCAGATGTCAGTCGGTAAAGCTTTGAAGGGCATATATATCATTTCAGATTTCAGTTCGATAAAGCCCCGAAGGGCATATATCAGTTTAGATTTTGATCCGACAAAGTCCTAAAGGGCATATATATCAATCCAGATTTCAGTCCGATAAAATTTTGAAGGGCATATATATCAATTTGAATTTCAACCCAATAAAGTTTCGAAGGACGTATATATCAATCCAGATTTTAGTCCAGTAAAGTCCCGTAAGATATATATATATATCAATCCGGTAAAGCTCCGAAGGGCATATATATCAATCCAGATTTCGATCCGATAAAGCTCTGAAAGGCACATATATTAATCTGGATTAGTCCAGTAAAATCCTGAAGGGCATATATATCATTCTGGAATTCGATCCGGTAAAGCTTCGAAGGGCATATATATCAATCCGAATTTTGGTTTGATAAAGCCCCCAAGGACATATATATCAATCTGGATTCCAGTTTGATAAAATCCTGAAGGGCATATATATCATTTCAGATTTCAATCCGATAAAGTCCTGAAGGATATATATATCAATCTGGATTTTAGTTTGGTAAAGTCCCGAAGGACATATATATCAATCCAGATTCCAGTCTGGTAAAACTCCGAAGGACATATATATCAAACCAGATTTCGATTTGGTAAAGTCTCGAAGGGCATATATATCAATCTAGATTCTAGTCCGATAAAGCCCCTAAGGGCATATATATCATTCTGGATTTCGATCTGGTAAAGCTCCGAAGGGTATATATATCAATCCAAATTTCAATCTGATAAAGCTTCAAAGGGCATACATATCAATCTGAATTTTAGTTCGATAAAGCTCTGAAAGACATATATACCTATCTGGATTTCAGTTTGGTATAGCCCCGAAGGGCATATATCAATCTGGATTTCAGTCTGGTAGGGCCCCGAAGGGCAAGAGTTTCAATGAATGTAAAGTTATTGTAGATTTCAGTCCAGTATAACCCTGAAAGTCTTGATCCCCCATCAACTGATGAGTATTATGGCGGCCATTAGATCGAAAGGATCTTACATCGCCTCAAACTGATATGATACTATGTTGATTTCTGGAGCAAAATTATCTTTGGATTTTCTTGAAAATATCGATCACTGAATCAAATTTTAAACTTGATCCATTCAAGGTTATACAAATAAAGGTACATTCGAATCATGATTTTCAATTAATTGACGACAGGTAAATTTAAGATTACCAATTTTTCATTCTGTTGAATTATAAAAATATGTGTGATTATTTTATCATTGCAAGCAATGAAATTTGTTAGAATGCACGGGCCAAATCATGATGCCTGAAAAATATTTCTTGCATTGATGTGAAAAGAAAATACAAAAGTGAAAAACCATATCGAATTTACATGTTCCAATTAAAAAAAAAGAAGATGATCTGTATCAGATCAATACATCTCAAAAGAAAGAAAAATCTCTATCGGATGATTACCGATGCATTGGAATTCCTCCTGATTGATTTCTTGTTGGTCTGCTTCGATCTCTCAGCAACATCAGCAGTAGTGGGCTCTGCGGTAGTAGTGGACTCCGGTCCCTTGCCAGCCTCGAGAACCTCAGTCTTTATTGGAGGCACCATAGGTGTAGACTTTGTGGCAATGGCCTCAATTGTATTCACCTTGGTAAGAGACCGATCAAACTCCTTAGCAGCTTCTTCGTCACTTCAGGGGATGACTCGAGATCCCCCTTTATGCCCATCTCAGCGACCACTTTCGGAGGGACCTTAGAGATATCTACCTCTGGATATAATTTTTTGATTAAATTATAGCATTGATTGAAGGCTTAATCATATGTTCCCTCGAAGGTCTTCGATACTTCCTCTTTGAACTCCTCGAAAGCTTTGTATAATTCTACCACCTTGGTCGCCTTATCCTACTTCTGTTTAACTTGCTTCTTCAAAGCCTCGATGGCCTTCTTATGAGCCTTATTAGCCTTCTCCGACTCTCTAAGCCTCGGCCCCAGTTCTTTGTTTTTCTTGATGATAGTATGTAGATCAAAAATCTTCTTATCTTGATCATTGATTTTTCGTTGAAGGTCCAATAAATTCTGATTCTTCTCCTTCAATGCCTTCGACTTCTCTTCTAGTTGATATTTGAGTCTTGTAGCAAGTTTGGCTTCCTTTTTCTTCTCCTCCTGGAGAATGATCAGGTTGGCATCCATGGCCTCTTTATTTTCAATAGGTAGGCCATGTTCTCATATATGATCTTGAAATCGACGATGACCTACAGAGCAAAAGTTCAGATCAATCATTCATCGAAGTAAAAAAAATAAAAAATAAAAAAACTCACATGCATGAGCTACTCGAAGCCATGATTGACAATCTCCTCTGGTTTATTTTTTCGACATGCCTCCAGATCAACGATCAGCATCACTGGTTCAGGGAGATCACGGCCCAACTGTGGCTGCTCTAGAAGTGACATTCTCGTCATGGTGCCTCCCTCGATCAAGCTCAATGGGGCCGCAGAAGCTGCGGTTGGCTTGTATTCTGTCTCTTTGGAAGGAGACGCAGGTCGAGCATTATTATTTTTGATCCTCACCAAAGCAGGTTGGCAAGATGTGGGTTCCAATGATAGGGCTCGAGAAGAATTTTTTGGTCCCTAGGAAGCTTCACTTTTCCCCGAGTTGACTGGAGAAGGGGTCGCTAAACAAGATTGGGATGGTGCTTGAGCAGGAGGAAGTTCCATGCCTTTGACTTTTTTTGGTACGAGGGCGATAGCAGATGGCTTTGATTGGTCCTTTCTCTTTCTATCCTCCATCCTCTCTGGGTTGAACCTCATTTCTGTATTAGACATATGTTTCAGGATAATGAAAGTGAGAAAGAAAAAATAAGGTTGAAAAATAAACACTTCGATCTTATTCTGAGGAGAGTATAGGCTGATACCAGCATCATCCAATGCCTGATCATTTATCAGAAAGGATAGCTTGGATATTTTGGTGGTAATCAGGATTGAAAAAGCTACCTCATCTCCAGAGAGAATTTCATTATTGAAATTATGCTTTGTGTCTGGACGTCCCCAAAAAGTCCTAAAATTCTATAGAATAGGAGTTCGGACGAAGAAAAAATGGCCTTTCCAATCATGAATTGAAGAGGAAAGATTAGGTCTAAATTTATAATTTTTTCAAGATAAAAAGTACCATCAATCTTTCTCACTCAGATATCTTTTCAAAGGGATCAAAGACGTAAACAGAGAGATTTTAAGATCTATGTGAAGAAAATTACACATGATTATGAATACTATGATCATTCTAATTACGTTCGGAGTTATCCAGATGGGGTAGCCTATAAAAATTAAAAATATTATTAAAAAAATGATGTAGTAAAAATTATAGACCGAATCGAAGAGACTCATCATAGAAAGCTATGTAACCCTCGAAAGGTTTAGAAATCCGACCTTCCAGACCCGGCACTATCATCTCATACTCATCGGGTATATCATATTTCTTTTCTAAGGATTATGAGGTTCTCCTCGATCAAAATAGATCTCTCTATTTTTAAATCGAGGTAGTCCATGAGACTATGCACAGGAGATTCTGCGCTATAATCTAGACTCTCCTCATCTATGAAATCGATTTTGGGGTCCTCTCGGAGTGGATTTCCCACCTCAATAGCCAATAAAGGCTGGATCGATCTAATTTGTGAGTCACCTACGGTCTCTTTTTCCTTTCTACCTTTCTTAGATATGTTTCTTAGGAGAAAATGTGAAGGAGAAATGAAAAGAATTGAAAAAAGAAGAAAGGCTATCTTACAGCTGAAAGAGAACAAATGAGAGAAGGCTAATACCTAAGAGGGACAAGCAAAATCCTCCTCAGAGATGAAGAAAAAACTCCTTTCCTCCCACTTCAGTGAAGCTTTTCACTGTATTTGCTGGTCGTTTAATGCAGAGAAGTCTCTGAAAATAATCTGACAGCATCTCCATATGGTAACAGCAGAAATGAACAGTGACTGGGGGGCAAAAATCCTTTTATAGATGATCCAATGATCTAGATTAACTAACTTCCTTGCTGATTTGCGACACCTGATGTTAATCTGACACTTGGTCAGATGACGGTTCAGCACATCTTCCCTCAGATTTAGCTACGATAGATCGATCCGTGCCCAAGCTGATAAGCCAATCAGGTGTTGACAAATGGCACATTCCTATTTGATATTTTCAAATCGTCCGTCTAAGCAACGATGGTAGAAGATTTGGCGGATCATTTCTTGAAAGGTCAAGTCTCTTCATTTTCAATCAAGTAATTAATTTTGACGCTCTCGATGTGCGGCGTATTTATTCTAGATGGCGGCAACACCAATCTAAAAAGTCTTAAGGTAAAACATGAAGATAAGATCTTCTGACAGGTGAAAACTGAGCCAAAAATTTAAGAGCGAAGATAAGATCTCCTAATCGATGAAAAATCGAGTCAAAAATCTAATGCATAGAAAAGATCTTCTGATCGATGAAAAATCAAGCCAAAAGTCAAATACAAAGATGAGATCTCTTGATTGGTAAGAAATCGAGCCAAAAATTCTAATTCGAAAATAAGTTATCTTAATCCATACAATCCGTTCTCTATGGCAAACATCTCTCAATTGGTGAAAATTCAATCTTATGAAGATACTTTTATTTTTTAGTCCAATCAAATAATTATCATCTCGGACATAGGAAGTGGGGGGCAAAGAGTTAATGCATTAAACCAGTCTCAAGATATGTGGCATCATCATATGAGATCAAAGAGATATTCAAGGGCTTAATCGTCAATTCGATTGATGGTTAACCTTATGCAAAAATTGTAATAAATTTATTCATCAAGTGTTAGTGAATTAATAAAAGATTAACTAGCAATTAGATTGCTGATTAGCTCAATTTGATTGTGTAAAGAGGATTAAATAAAATTTAATTGAATTAGATTCAATTAGATTTGATCCGATTAGGTTATGAGATGACCTAATCCTAAGAGAGAATTATCCCTGATTTGATCAGGACATTGGTTCAATCAATTTTTAATTTGATTAAAATTTGATTAAAAATTTATGAACCTAATTAGATTAGATTTTATCTATTTTATTTGGATTAAACCAGATATGATTTGGTTTGAATTCAAATAAAGAAATAAAGAGTCTATATAGGATTGGACTCTCTCTCCCACGCGCCATAATTTTTGATGCCATTCTTCATCATACGAAAAGAGTTTTTGTATGAACTTTTCTCCATGCTAAGAAGCCCTCTCGCCCTCCTTTCTCATATCCAAATATGGGTGTTATCTGATTTTTATGGAAGGTTTAAATGAGATTTGAATTGGTAACCATAAAAGATAATGTTTGACATTATCTATTAGACCTCCATGCCACTTCCTTTTATTCCTCTTATTTTGTGTGACAACATGGGGGTTTCTCATCATGGGAAATCAGATGTGATCTGGTTTTATCATGAAAAATTAACAAAGGAGGTGTCCCATATTTGTTTTGGCATGGGATTTGAAAAGGTGCGACAACACATCAAGAGTCCAAGATCTCTCGGACTCTTCTTCTCTGCTCCTTACACGCTATAATAAAAGAGTTTTATTTGTGTGTGTATGTAAGAGAGGAACCAGAGAGAGAACTTTACAAGGTCAAAGTATTGGGGTGTGGTTCTTGGCATGAAAAAAAAGAAGAGGGGAGTTCTCTTCTCTTGGGTGAGCGCAAGATCAAAAAATCCTTAAGTTTTGACAAAGGGTTTGGAAAGAGAGAAAAATAAGAAGAAAATTATTTTCTTCTCCTTCTTTCTTTTACCTCTTCATCTCCTTCAGAAGTCCATTTTCAATCTCTAAAAAGATTTCAGAGATTTAAAAAAAAGATATAGATCAGTTAAGAAGAAGATCTTTACACGAGCTAGTACGTCCGAGAAGATCGATCAGATCGAAGCTTTGAGTGAATTTTTCATAGAGTCGGATGCATGTGCGACTGCAAGAAACTAACGAAGATCCTCTCTACCATATTCTCAGCAGCGACAATCATCGATCCATACTCAGGTATCGAGTTTTGAACTCAAATTAGAAGTAGATATGATTTACTGCTCACATACATGCATATTGATTTTATCTTCAATATTTTTCAGATTTTATATGCAACATATCATGTCATAGATCCTAGAGTAGGTTGGTTTGATGATTAGATTATATGTATATTAGATTAATTTGATTAATCTAATTATCTTCTGCTATAATTTATTCAAAAAATTTTGAAATACATGCATGAAATCGTCTATATTTTCCAACAGTAGTATCAGATCCTAGGTTCATTATGACATGTTATATGTACATATTAAATCTAAATTTTAATTTTATTTAAATATGATACATGATATCTTAGATCTGAATTTAATTAATGGTTGATTGCACAAACTAATATAAGATTGTCCTGTTATAGAATTTATCCCTTACAGTGAACAGGTTATTCTAGTTTGTGCTGATCTTTGATAAAATCTGATTTCATATATTGCATATGATATTTATGATCTAATTTAGATGTGATC
Organism: Elaeis guineensis; assembly: GCF_000442705.2. Taxonomy (NCBI): domain Eukaryota; kingdom Viridiplantae; phylum Streptophyta; class Magnoliopsida; order Arecales; family Arecaceae; genus Elaeis; species Elaeis guineensis. Next base: position 89,204,085 of record NC_025999.2, read on the forward strand.
TAAAGTTATGATTAGATCTGATATAATTTAGATTAGATCTAAATTCAAGCATATGTGATATGTGATTAGATTAGATGACCCGATTAGTAAAATACTTGGATTGGATTGATCACCAGACCATCCGATCATAGGAGCAAGAAGGGTTTAAGGGTCCTCTCTTTCCATTCGATGGGATGCTCTTATGACGTATAGGGGTGCTATGTAGTTAGATCCTATGAAGAAGAACGCAAAAAAAAAAACTTATTTTTCTGTAAAATCCTAGATCTTAAAATTCTAGGTTTGTTATATGTGATATAAAGTTATATGAAAAATAAAACATCTAATCCATATAATTAAAATTATTTTAATCATAAAAATATAAAATTTCAAATCATAAAATATTTAGATGTGATCTAAAAGATATTTATGATTGATTTTATTTTAGTATTATCTAAGATATTTTAGATTTGAAATTTTTTGAATCATACTCGCATAATTACTGAGTCGATCCAGTTTTGAACTGAGTTAATCCAATCTCTTTGTGTAGCCGGTTCAATGTTGATTGAGTTGACTCAATTTCAGAATAAAAAATCTTTGTATAATATTTGTTGTAAATTATTTACAAAATAAAAAGATTAAAATTATTTCAAACCTAAATCTAAACCCATATTGATGCTGAAATTTAATTAAAAATTAAGCATAGAATCAATTAGATCTAGAATTGTGATTTAAGATCTAATGATATTGTATAAAATATGGAGGTATGGGTTAGCTCAAATCAGGTCCTCTTAATTGGGTTAGACCTAAGGTTAGAATCAAAGAGTTAATAGACTAAATAAAAAAATTGATTAAATCTAATCAAATATTGAATTAGATTAAATCAGAATTTCTCTAGAACCAATACAGTAGTTGTAGATGGTCAAGTCCATATCTTTGATTAGACCAAATGAACCTTGATTGTGGCTCAATGGTTGAACCTAAATTATTAAGTTGGTCAAATTGAAACAAGTTAACCAATAGGTGTCTAAGGTAAGTTCGAAATTTCAACTAGTAATTTTTAATTGAGTGTTTAAGGAAAGCTTAGCTGACCCTTTTATCGATCTCACTTATCTGATCAATTTGATGGATTATATTTTGATTAGATCGCTAAGTGATTCGAGTTGATCTATATCATTAAGGTTGATCAGTGTGACTGATCTAGATGCCAGTTCGATCAACATGACCTAATTTGACTAATTGACTTGGTGAAGTCAGTGGGAGGATTGTGATCTATTGATTGATCTATTCTTCTCTCTTCTCTAAATTGATTAAATTTTTTAAATTATTAGGTCTCTAAAATGAGCTGATTATGATGATAACTAGATCATAGCCTCTCATTAAGTTGGGTGATAATGGATCCATTAGTATGATGATCATTGGAGGCCCAAAGGCCTGGTGCTCATCTGTTATTGAGATTATCATTCATAATATGATGACTTAATCGAATCTCTCTATCAAGTGGTCAGATTAGTCGGTCAAAATTGGATCTGATTATTTGATAGTTGAATTCTTAAATATGATTATATTAACAATTGGACCTAACCAGGACTTGTAAAAAAGATCAAAGTCAACTAAAAAATTATCTGAGGCTAAATCAATTACTAGAAATTATTTATTAAAATAATTGGTTAAGAATCTACCCATAGACATACATGGATGAGCTGGCCAAAGTCAGGCTCGTGTGTAGTTTGTGTGAATTTTGATACCCGCTAAAAAATTAGGATAATTCTTCGGATTGGAGGTAGAGGCTATCAATTCGACTAAAATAGTAAAAAAACCTTTAGACTAAAGTTCAAATCTTTAGGCTTAATCAATTCATAAATATAGAGATCTTGTATTTTTCTTTCAGTTATGGCTAAATGTCTGTTGCTCCGTTCACTATTTGACAGTGACTAATTTATAGGATCCAACTTTGATAGATGATATCGAAAGTTGTAAATAGTTCTAGAGCACGAATGGATCCTATATATGATTATGGATCCAGCATCTGATGTTCCTTCATCCAACACACATGATGCGATCAAAAGCACTTATCAGAAGTGACCAAATGATCATATCACCGTGTGATGTTATTAAGAGAGTGAAGAATACAAATTTAATTGTAAATTTGATGATGCTCAAGTGGGAGGAAATCCTTCAAATATTGAAGGAGTTTTTTCATACCTCTAAAGATATGTCTTCAGTAGGGCAATAATCCTTTGAGAAAAAGAAAAGAAGGTGCAAAAAAATCATGCTTGGGCTGAGGAGACCAAACTGATAAAGAAGTCTAAAGTTAACCTAGTCTGGCAGAGTCTCTTGATCCGAACAGACTAAGAAAGAGAAATCAGTAAAGGATTGCTGGACAAGGTACTTATATGATAATACCTTGTGATTTCTCTATCTGTGACATTACTATCTAGATATTGGATATCAGAAGTTCATGCAAATTGTTGCAACGACTTCAGATTAGTAGAAGGATTAGAAACAATAAAAGATTTCTGAATTTTAGAGATGGAAGTTATATTTCAATCCTGATTTTAAGAATCATCGAGCTTATTCTTAATTCTATCAATGTCATTTTAGTGATTATTACTATTGTCTAATAATTTTTGTGATATCATTATGAATGATGTCAAAATCATGTGGATAATTGAAAAATGATATTTATGAATAGTCACAGCCTGTTAGTATACTGTACACATCAATCAAATTCCTAAAGTAGATTATGTCATGGATGCCTACCTTTGACAATTTAGGTTTGGTCATATAAACAAGAATAGGATCAATGGAAGATAATTTTCGAAGTTAATGATTGTGAATCATTATCAATCTATCAATCCTATCTCTTTAGCAAGATGACCATGTCACCTTTTGCTAGAAAAGATGAACGAGCTAATGATATTTTGAATCTGATACATGCTGATGTATTGGATCTACAAATATGTTTGTCATAAATTTGGACTATTTGAAATATTCAAATGATTCTATAATAAGGTAGAGAAATGAACTGGAAGAGCATTGAAGTTTTTTGGTCAGACCAAAGAGGAGAATGTCTTTCCGATGAATTTTTGACATATCTAGAAGAGAATATGATTCTCTCTTATTGAAATTGACTTTGTTAGACATAGTTCGATCCATAATGAGGTTTACAAGTCCGTCAGTCTCCTTTTAGGGTTATACTCTTAAGACTGCTTGTTATGTTTTGAACTGGATTCCGAATTAATCAGTCACAAAGACTCCATATGAGATATGGACTAGACGTAAGCTAATATTTTTTTTACCTTAGGGTTTGAGAGTGTTAGTTTTATGTCAAGCATTTACAGACCAATTAGCTTAGATCTCGATCCTATGTGTATTATTTTGTAGGATAATTCTAAAGAATCTAGAGGATATAACTTCTACCTTGCTAAAGAACAAGAATTGTTCGGCATTCTTTTTAGAAAAAGAGTACCTTGATGAAGGAACTGATACTTTTAATGTGAAACTTATAAAGTTTGACAGATAGAAGAACAGACACAATCTAATAAACTCATAGAATCGAATTTGATTAGATCAAATCTGGAACCCATTATTGAGACACCATTAAGGAGATCCGATAGACTACTACATCTGTCAGATAGATACTTTAATTTCTAATTTCAAGATATGATCCTATTGAACTCGATGAGAACAATAAAGATCTGATCATCTATATGGATGTCATGCAGAGGTCCGACTCCGATTAGTGGCTTGGATCTATAAAGTTCAAAATGGAGTCCATAAAGGTCAATGGTGTATGGACACTCATTGATCCACTCGAAGGGATAAAATTCAAAGAGTGTAGGTAGATCTTCAATATGATCAGAGAGCACAGACGAGAAGGTGGAGACCTACATAGTCCGTCTGGTTGCCTAAGGATATTGTCAATGTTATGGTATTGACCATATCGAGATTTTTTTTTCATGGTAATGCTAAATATTTCGAAGTTGGAACATGTATTTTGAAAAGTGATCAAAATACATAGCTTAATTGTGAACGAAGATAAACCCTGCAAATACAAATGGGTTAAGAGTTCTGTGAGTGTATTTCTTGTTTTGTATATGAATAAAATTCTCTTAGTCAAAAATGACATTCTTTACATTATAGAAAATAAAGATTTTACTATTATTATTATTCTCCATAAAGGACTTAAGGAAAGCATCTTTCATTCTAGAGATGAAGATCTATAGAGATAGATATAAGAGGCTGCTTTGATTTTTCTAGTCCAACATATATAGGGTATTTATAATTAAAATTTATTTTATCATATACACCATGTATAAGATCGGATATGGTATACTCACTAGGGTAGTAAGTGGATACCTGCAAGATCCTGATGAGAATCACTGGTAGGTCATCCATAAGTATTTGAGAAATACTAAAGACTGGTAACTCGATTATAAAGAATCTGACTTAAAATTTGTAGAGTATGACTCTAGTTTTTGGTTAGACATAATAATAGCAAGAACGTGTCAGAATACATCTTTATCCTAAATAATGGAGTAATCTGCTAAAATAATTTCAAAAAAAAATTATAGCCAATTCAAATTGTGAGGCAGAATATATTGCAGCATCTGATGCTTGCAATGAAGCTATGTGATTATAGAGGTTCATTGACAAGCTAGGAGTGGCACCCTCCGATGATGGTTATGCTGTATTGTACAGCACCGGAGCCATAGCTCATGTCAAGGAGCCGAAGTTTCATTAGCTTACCAAGTATCTTGTATCGCTACCATCTTTTTCAAAAAATCTGTTAAGGTGATGTCAATCTTTACAAGATCGACGGAAAGAAGAACCTGACCAATCCATTCACTAAAGCCTTAGTATCTAGGAGTTCTGAGATGATAAATCGAAGATGGGTATATAATACTATACTGATTGACTTTAGTTCAAGTGAGAGTTGTTGAAAAATATGTCCTAAAATCAATTGTTTGACGATTGTGTAATTATAAATATATATAAATTGATCGATAATAAATATTATTTGATCTTTTTTCATCATAGGTTATATCTTCTAATGAACTTCTATATTGTGATGAAGTTCTTAGGATTATTTTGATCGATAAAAGAAGATTTATCACATAGTCTTTAAACTAGTTTACGATTAAACGATACACTATTACTAGGACGATAGCGATATCAAGTGTAGGTCGTTGTGTGCTATATATGTTGGTTGTCCTCGTAACCAAATAGTGTGGAGACATGAGTATGGCATACAGGTGAGATGTAAGAGTACATCGTTACTGAACGTGATCAACTGCGGAGCACTTTTCTGTCAAAGATAGCTTGCGAAGGATATGGGTATAAATATTTCTCTGACTTGAGATCACTATGGTGACGTGTAAGCAACTCACTGTATTTTGGTGTCGGACTATTTGAGTTTATAATTCAGTGATGAAAGATTTTTGAGTATAGTCAAATACTTATCAAGTCGGTGTATGAGTCAAATTGAGATTGAACCCTCCAAATTAGTAGGAGTTAATGTATCAATATATTTTAATTTAGCAAAACCTGAGCTAAAATAATCCATATGATAGATTTGAAAGATTGAAATATAATATGGATGACTTATGTAGAATTGACAGTTAAATTCTAGGTCGTCCTTGAGCATTAGGGTCAAAAAGATGAATTATATGATAACCATATGCTAGTAGGTTCTTGAATGTTGCTTCACCGTCATTCGATCTATTCAGACGTTGGATCATTATTGCTAGATGGTTACATCAATTGGTTCAAAAATTTATTTCTGTACTATCGATTTAGGTTCGAACCTATGGGGTCACACTCAAAAAAAAATTTTGACTGATCATGTGGTTGATCAACGATTGAAAATCGTTCAAAGACTTAATCATCAATTCAATTGATATTTAACCTTATGCAAAAGTTACAATAAATTTATTCAACAAGTGTTAGTGAATTAATGGAGGATAAATTAACAATTAGATTATTGATTAGCTTAATTTGATTGAGCAAAAAGAATTAAATAAAATCTAATTAAATTAGATTCAATTAGGTTTGATCTAATTAGGTTATGAGATGATCTAATCGCTAAGAAAGAATTATCTCTGATTTGATCAGAACTTTGGTTCAATCAATTTTTAATTTGATTAAGATTTGATTAAAAATTTATGAACTTAATTAGATTAAGTTTTATTTATTTTATTTGGACTAAACCAGATGTGATTTGGTTTGAATTCAAATAAGAAAATAAAGAGTCCATATAGGATTGGACTCTCTCTCCCATGCGCTATAATTTTTGACACCATTCTTCATCACGCCAAAAGAGTTTTTGCATGAACTTTTCTCCATGCTAAGAAGCTCTCTCGTCTTCCTTTCTCACATCCAAATATGCGTGTTATCTGATTTTTATGGAAGGTTCAAATGAGATTTGAATTGGTAACCATAAAAGATAATGTTTGACATTATCTATTAGACCTCTACGCTACTTCCTTTTATTCCTCTTATTCTGTGCAATAATATGGGAATTTCTCATCGTGGGAAATCAGATGTGATCTGGTTTTATCATGAAAAAATAACAAAGGGGCCATCCCATATTTATTTTGACGTGAGATTTAAAAAGGTGCGACAACACATCAAGAGTCCAAGATCTCTTGGACTCTTCTCCCTTACTCCTTACACACCATAATAAAAGGGTTTTATTTGTGTGTGCATGTAAGAGAGAAACCAGAGAGAGAGCTTTACATGGTAAAAGTGTTGGGGCATGGTTCTTGGCATGAAAAAAATGAAGAGGAGAGTCCTCTTCTCTTGGGTGAGCGTAAGATAAAAAAAATCCTAGGATTTGGATCAAGGATTTGGGAAGAGAGAAAAATAAGAAAAAAATTATTTTCTTCTCCATCTTTCTTCCACCTCTTCAGCTTCTTCAAAAATCTATCTTCAACTTCTGAAAAGATTTCAAAGATTTGAAGAAATGATCCAGATCAGCTAAGAAGAAGGTCTTTGTGTGAGCTAGCACTCCCGAGAAGATCTATTAGATCAAAGCTTCGAATAGATTTTTCGTAGAGGTCGGACGCGTGTGCAGCTATGAGCATCTAGTGAGGACCATCTCTACCATATTTTCAGTAGCGGCAATCATCAACCGGTACTCAGATATCGAGTTCTGAATTAGAAATAGATGTGATTTACTGCTTATATTCATGCATGTTGATTTTATTTTTAATATTTTTTAGATTTTATATGCAATATATCATATCATAGATTTTAAAGTAGGTTGATTTGATAATTAGATTATATACATGTTAGATTAATTTGATTAATCTAATTATCTTTTGCTATAAATTGATCAAAAATATTTGAAATATATGCATAAAATCGCCTACGTTTTTCAACATATCATGTACAGCATATGTCATATTAGGCTGAGACCCTATTAGGTAAATCAACCTTTCTACTAACCTACGATATTGGCTTGGGTTATCAATTTGATCACCTTCTTCTAATGATAACCTATGTTATTGAGGAAGAGGAACTTTTGGTGGCTTGCATCCCATCATGCCAATTTCATCAAGTATGTCAAGTACAAACTTGCATTGATTAAGAACAATTTCAGAAACTGATCGAGCAAGTGCACAGACAACTCTTGATTTCTTAGCATTTTTTCAAATCATTATCTGCAAGAATCATATCATCAATATAGACTAAGATAGCAATAAAAGAGCTACTATGTTGAAATGTGAAGAGAGAGTGATCTGCTTTTGATCGAGTACAACCAAATTGGAGCAAAGAGGATGAAAACTTCTCAAACCATTGATGAGAAGCTTGTTTCAAACATATAAAGATTTGCATAGATGGGACACTCGATTATCATTAGGTTTAAAATAGCCAAAAGGTGGAACTATGTAACTTCTTCATGTAGATCTCCATGCAGAAATGCATTATTAATATCAAGCTAAAAAAGATTCTGGTGTTCAGCAGCCGCCACTGCTATAAAACACCGAACTATAGCAAGTTTAACTACGATGCAAAGGTCTCTATGTAATCAAGGCCTTCAACCTGGGTATATTCTTTTATCATAAGTCTAGCCTTATATCTTTCAACCCTTTCATCCACCTTATGTTTGATCTTAAAAACCCACTTGAAACTTATCAGTTTCTTACCCTCAAGCAAAAATTCCAAAGTCCAAGTGCTGTTTTTTTCAAGGACAGCGATATCTGCAGCAATAGCTTCACACCATCTGGGGTCCTTGATTGCTTGTGAATAGGATTTGGGCTCATAATGAGCATCGAGAGAAGTTATGTAAGGACAATATGAAGAACTAAAATTATTGTAAGTAACAAAATTAACAATGGGATAGGCTGAATCTGAAGAGATTGATTGAGAACCAGGAGATGGAGACTTTACCACTTCAGAAAATTTGCATCCATAATCCTTCAAGTATCTGGGAGTATAGCGTGCGATTACGTTGTGGATCTTGTGGCTGTCAAGGTATGAGTTCAGCTGGTGAGGAATCATAATCATTTACTGAGTCAACATCAGCCGATGGAGAAGGAATCGAAGGTAGATCATGATTCAAAAACTGTGGTTGATCATGGTATGATAAAGTGGGCTTACCGTCGATAATAGGCATCACTATATGTAGGTGTGGTAGTGACAGATTTAGATGCTGGCCACTTTTGAGAGGTAAAAGAAAAGGCATTCTCATAAGGCATAATATCACGATAAATAAATACTTGCTCACTCTCAAGATCATACACTTTATAACCCTTAGTTCCTTGTGGATAATCTATAAATAGATACTTAGATGACCTAAGAGCAAACCTATCTTTCTTTTGGTGATGGACGTAACAAAGAGAACCAAAAGTATGCAAATGTGAATAATTTGAAGGTTTAGAAAATAATAATTCATAAGGGGACGTTAGGTAATAAGGTGAAGTAGCATCTTGACTCTGATGCAGATGTGAAGAGGAAGAACTCAAGTTTTCCATAATTATGCAGCAAAGAAGATGTTACAAGCTGAATCTAGAAAACCTAACAGAAAAAATATCTGAATAGCGTGTAGGTGCTTGGCATGGAGAATGGTCTCCATGCCGGCAAAATTTCAGACATAAATAGATCGTAGGCGAAGAAATCCAATAAAGCCGTCGTTGTAGCAAGCAAATGCATCAAAAAGATACTAAAAATTGAAAAATTTTGTCGGCTGAAAATTGAAAAAACTCATCAAAAAATATCAAAACTAGGGTTTAATACCACGTAAAGATTTGGAGAATATTTCCTCTCTCTTCTCGTTGCTAGACAAGAGTGACACGCTCACAGACACAAGTCCAAGAAGAAAAAAAATGTATACTGATATATATATATATATATATATATATATAAAGAAAAAATAAGTATAAATATCTGGCTAATAGCTATCTGATAAATATAAATAATCTATAATTTTGCTGTACGACCGTTTGATGACGTTTAATAGATATAGTATAAAAAATGGAGCCGCGAAGTGCACCTAATCAATGTGGGAGTAAAATCATGTCTGTAGGGGTCCTCGCAGCTCTTCCCTTGGATCAACTTTTCCATGATCATTCGCGTCCTACGGCATCACAAAGACTTCCATATCATTGTCTTACCAAAAAAAAAAAAAACAAAAAAGACTTCCATATCAGTCAAAGGCTCAGTGAATAGATAAATTCCTATGCTGTTAATTTTTTTAATCCTCATTTCAAGTACGAAGACGAAGACTTTGATTTTAAGGGGACCATTATTCTATGCAAGCTTTTCTGTCAGAATAAATGGGTTTTTCGTGACTGGAAAATAACGTGAAGGCTTGGAGCTTATGGATAACATGGAAGACTTGGACTCAACACATGGCCTACCCAGTGATCACTCATGATGCTGTTGTTGTTTTTTTTATTTTTTTTATTTAATTGGCTCGATTATTACGTTCCGATCCGGTGATCTGAGCTGAATATACAACAGACAGCCGCATAACTTTAAGATTTAATTTTATAGGATATGCAAAATTGATATTTTTTATTCATATTAGTCCATACCAATATAACTCAGACAGTGATAATAAAAAACAAATCATCTAAAATATTTATTCAATAAAAAAATAATTTACAATGAATAATAATAATAAATAATACAAAGTCCAGATTAAATTTTGTTCAAAGTCAAAATTACATAAATGAATAACAAAATTCTACTCCGTTATACCCAAATGTTCCTTGGTTCAGATTGTATCCTTCATGCCACAGGGTAGTAGTTTGATTTTCTTTCACAAACCCAACCGTTAGATTGTGTTTTGTACAGTTTTCAAAATCTTTTAATTTTTACTTCCCATTCATCAGTACATGTCATAAAATAAATATTAAATTTTTATAAATTATGTAAAATATAATCTAATAATTTATGTCGCGAAAGAAGATCACTCATGCGTCGGTGCGAAAGATACAACCCACACCCAACGTTCATTATACTGTTGTAAAGATTTTGTTGATTTCCAAGTCCTCAATTTGACTAGAAAGCTGCAGGGTAAGAATTCTTCAAAGAGAGACGAAATTTCCAGGAACCTCAGCTTTTCTTTTTAAATCCGACGCCCCATGCAAGAAAAAAAAATGTTCGCAGTTTACTTCAGTCTTCCGCGCTTGCTTTTATCTACTTCATTAGTCTCTGACCCTCCCAACGGGTCGAGTTGTATTTTTAGCGCGGAAGAAGGACTCACCTTCCTTTGCGCGAAGGCACCGTTGGATCGTCCGCTGATCGCATGGGCAGCGGTGAACGGTGAAATCGCTCGAAAGATGGTGAATCCTTCGTTGGCGCTAAAGACGCAACCCCGTGCACCTCCCGATATGTTTTTCACATGGCCGTGGGGCCCAACATCTCGGTTTTCCACGCGGCTTGGTCCGTCAGTCCAAGTCAACATGTGGTCTAGCGAGGAGAATATTGGAGTATAAACTGTTTTTCTTCTAGTCTTTTTTGCGTGCGTATATCGCTTAACCGGGCTGGTTGCGATTAGTGCGGTGTGGTGCAAAGGCTCGTATTGCTATTTCTCATGGCTCTTCCGTTTTCCAGCTGCCTTATCGTCCCCTTCTTCATCTTCTTCGTTTTCCCCAATCTTTCTTGCGCATTCCCACCGAATAATATTCTTCCATGCGGTGATGCTTGTATTGAAATAAGACCTCCTTTCTACACAGTCGACGACGCTCCTCCTGAATGCGGATGGTGTCATATGATCTCGTGCAATCACTCCACACTAATCGTCCAATTCAATGGTTTTTGGCCCTCGTATATCGTGAAGAATATCGACTACGCTCATCGGTCAATCATAATTCAAGACCAAGAGTTCGGTAAATACGTGCAGACACCAGACTGCACTTTCCTTTATAAATTTGATCCTCCTATTAACCTATCCGAGACTTCATTCCTTCCTCCATCTGTAAGCCCCAACCAGTCCCTCTTCAACTGCAGGCCGAATAATGGTTATGATATTTGTACCAACATCTTCCATGAACTCTATGATCGTAATATTTGCAGAGGATACGACCTCTACTTTTCCAGCAATTACGAGGATGAAGGATTTGGTCACAATAAGTGTTGGGCCGGTCCAAGACCATCGTTTGGATGGACATTGTTATTCACTGACGATGTTGACCTTTATCTACAATTTGCAGGTTACTACTCATATCCATCGCAGATTGACTCGGATTGGCATTTGGATTGGGGTTGCTTCAAACATAATACTGCAGGAGATTCCAAGGTCCTTTGCAACAATCAATGCCATGGTAGATCTCTAAAACCTTATGTGTTTGCCAAATTTCGCAGCGTTTTTAGGCATCTGAAGTATCATGCCTCGTGTTGGTTGGTAGCTACTTCCTTCTAAGCAATAAAATTTGTCTTACGAAGTTTCAGTTAGAAGTTCCAGGTTTATATCTGTGGCAATTATGTAGAAATTAACTTGTAAGTTTTGCAAAAGGAAAAAGGGCAAGTCTAGAAGGAAACGGATATTTCTTTACTGATAAAACTTGCTAAATTTTTTCAGTTTTGTACTAACCTTTGGTTGTTGATGCTTTATTTGATACTGCAGGAAAAAGCAATACGAGGAGGATGATTGCAATAGGTAATGAACCTTCTGTGTTGGCCAAGTTTCATAATGTATTGAAACATATAGAGTATCATGTCTCATGTGATGGTATCACCATTGGCTGCTTGCTTCAACCGATAAATTTTGTTTATGAAGTTTCAGCTAGAAGTTCAAGGTTTAAATTAGTGGCGATTGCGTAGAAAGTTGTAGGTTTTGCTAATCGAAAGCGGACAAGTCTCAAAGGAAACATATATTTCTGCTTTAGTGAAGCTTGTTGAATTATATTTGTTCTGTAAGAAACTCTGGCTCTGATGATTTATTTCATACTACAGGAAAAAGCAAATAAACATGTGATTCCAACTCAGCTAATCCCTTCAAATGATTTCTGTATTCTACACATCACGGGATATCATGTCTTTGGTGGAACGATGTTTGAAATATATGAAGTAAAAATTACACTTGATAGACGCATCTGGTGAATTTACGAAACTTTACTCTGCCATCAGTTTTTCTAAATCATATTATGGGATTGATTGACAATGTATCAAAACCTCCAATTAAATTATTTTTTTCTTAAAAATGGCTATAAATCATTTATATTGTTGATCATGATGCCAGAAAAATCCTCCAGTGTCCATCTCGGTGAAGTAGACGTTTGAACAATTCATTCTAAATGCCTAAATTATATCTGTGTGTGCATATATATGTATATATATTCTCATAACTAAATATTTGGGAAGCAAAGGAGGATGATCATGCCATTCTATTCAACTGTGTTGCATCATACTAGCTACTTATGGAGGATAAGACATATAAATTTTTAAGTACTTTCTCCTTGAGCACAAATGTGTTCTTGTCAATTGTTATCCTCTTATTTTCATTTAATGATCACGTGGGAATTATTATTTTCATGAGCAGGAGTTGGAGCAGCCGTGGGCGGCTTGATTGTTGTAGGCTTGCTCTGCCTTCTATGGTACAAGCACGGTAAGAGGAAGCAACGTTTGACCTCTTCAATCCTGCAAGGCCCAACCGCCTCTTTTGAGCCATCCTCCAACAAAGACCCCGAATTGGGCAGCTCACAATACCGGACCCCCATCTTCTCATACGAGGAGCTTGACGAGGCCACTAACGGCTTCAGTACCTCCAGAGAACTTGGTGGTGGTGGCTTCGGTATCGTTTACCAAGGTACAAAATACTTTATATCTGACTTCAAACATTCGGCTTCCAGATGTTTCTGGCCTTGCCAACTAAAAACTAATGTGGCTGGTCTTCTTTGCTATATATTCAAACTAATTCATATATATATATATATATATATATATATATATATATATATATATATATATATATATATATATATTACATAAGTGCATCCATTAATGAGCTCTATTAGCACAAACTGATGCTTTGCTTTTCTACATGCAGGAAAGCTCCGAGATGGGCGTGTGGTCGCAGTCAAGCGACTATATAACCACAACTTGAAGCATGTCGAGCAGTTCATGAATGAGGTTGAAATCCTCTCTCGCCTTCGCCACCAGAACCTTGTCTCTCTCTACGGCTGCACCTCGCACCGCAGCCGTGAACTCCTACTTGTGTATGAGTTCGTGTCCAATGGAACTGTCGCGGATCACCTCCATGGCTCCCGTGCACATGACCGAGCCCTTTCATGGCCCATCCGTATGAGCATTGCCATTGAAACAGCTGATGCACTCGCCTACCTCCATTCTGTCGAACCACAAGTCATACACCGGGATGTCAAGACCAGCAACATCTTGCTTGACAGCAGCTTCCATGTGAAAGTTGCTGATTTTGGATTGTCACGGCTCTTCCCACTTGACGCCACCCATGTATCTACCGCTCCGCAAGGCACCCCTGGTTTTGTCGATCCTGTCTATCACCAGTGCTACCAGCTCACGGACAAGAGTGATGTCTATAGCTTCGGGGTAGTACTAGCAGAGCTCATATCATCAAAACCGGCGGTCGACACCAATAGGACCACTTCATGAGATTAGTTTGTCCAACATGGCAATTAGTAAGATCCAGAATTGCCAACTGGAGCAGCTGGTGGATCCAAGTCTCGGGTATCACTCAGATTGGGAGATGAAGACGATGATCACCCTGGTGGCTGAGCTAGCATTCAGGTGCTTGCAATTAGAGAGCGAGATGAGACCAACAATTAAGGAGGTTCTGGAGCTGTTGAGAGAGATAGAGACTGGAGAGTATAAGACCAAGAATGTGGTGGACGCTGATGTTCTAGTGAGAGAAGACGCCAGCTTACTGAAAAATGTTCGACCTTATTCCCCGGATTCTGTTGCAGGGAGATGGGAAAGCAGGTCGACAACACCTCACACTAGTGAGTGAGGTACCATTCTTCACCCCAGATACTTGGACTCTCCTGATATTGTACCACCATATTGATTCATGCAGGAAGAGGTTTTATCCATCATTTAATAATTGACGAAATTGTACATAGTATATAAAGTTTCTTATATATATTTCAAGGGATACGATGCCATGGATTAGGTAGTTACCTTCTTTGTTCTCTTTATTCCGGTATATGTCGTGAGAAATTATTGGAAACTTCTTTTTGGACATACTTAGCCATGCATCTCATGACGCCACACTTTGAAGCATCATGATCTGGAGGCATTTTGTGGTTAATAGAGATAACGCCCGTTTGGCTAAAACCCGATAGAATAGTCTAGGGCCTAGGATCGAAACGCTGGAGGGAGAGAGAACATTAGAGGAACGAAGCATGAACAAGTATAGGGAAAAATTATTAAGTAGAATGATTCTAACATATACGACATAGGCAAAGCCAATAAAAGCTCTATATGTTACCCATAAAATCTGGTTCCCATTAAATGCATAACCACGGTAAACCATGACTTCATAGGGAAAAAATGGTTTAATGAAAAAGTTGCTGGGAGTAAAAATTTGATCCGAAATTCCCGTCCATCTTAAGAAGCCGGCAATGACGAAGTTCTCGAAGGCGATGGCAGCAAGCTCGAGCATGCCGACTTGGTCGGTGAACATCTGGGTGATGGCCACCTAGCAGTACTGGCATATGGAGGTGAAAATGGCGGGGGCAACAAGGTACAATAGCTTCTTGGACTCTAACGTGAACTCCCTCCAGAAATCTCTTGGTCCGCTTATATAGAGCTGATGTCTTCCAACTCTCCGATCTCTGCCGTGAAGACTATCGGGGGATGGCCGGTGATCATGCTGCCATGTTCTTCTTTCCACCCATATAGATGACGGGCTCCTGGAGAGCAGCAATTTGCTCATTGTGG
Organism: Elaeis guineensis; assembly: GCF_000442705.2. Lineage (NCBI taxonomy): Eukaryota > Viridiplantae > Streptophyta > Magnoliopsida > Arecales > Arecaceae > Elaeis > Elaeis guineensis. The sequence goes on from NC_025999.2 coordinate 89,219,430, forward strand.
CCATGCATCCAAAGGGAGACGATGGCCAATTGAGGGTTGATAGAAGACCATGCACCACATAACTGCAAATCATAAGGATCCCACTATCATTTGCCAGCTAAATTAATGGAACCATTGATCTTTGATGTGTTGAGCTTTAATGATTGATGGACTGGAAGTATTGCACCATCGATCCGAGAGATTGCAAGCCGGAGGTCGCGACAACTGCTGCATGCCTATAGAGAACTCTCCCCACAAGCATGTAAGACATTCCAAATATGATATCAATATATTACAGCAGAATTCATAATAAATTTAGTCCAAAATTTAACTAACTAAAATCAACTTTGATCTCTCATAAAATTTCAACAATATTCAAAGATCTTACATCAATTACATTTCAATTAACAAATTTATGCTATCGGCTCTCACTTCTAGCTTACTCTCAAAATAGTATCTTTGTCTGTCATTAAAAATCTGAATCTGAAAAATAAAAGAGAGAGATAATGAGCTCGACAACCCGATAAATAATGAATATCAAAAATAATGTTCAAACATAATGCCATGAATAAACATAAGAACATATTTTATATTTATTTAAATAAGTCAAATAATTTCAATACTCATATGCATGTATAACCATAAATCTGACTCAAATCAAAAATACATATAACTCAATAGTCTTTAACTATGACCAATATTTAACCCCATTGATGGGGTCCACTGAATACCAACTTATAAGTCCCATTGGCAGAATCCATTGAATATCAATGCATAATCTCTACTGACAGAGTTCATTAAATACCAGCGCACAATCCCCACTAGCAGGGTCCACTGAGTACCAACGTATAATCTCCATTAACAGAATCCATTGATTACCAACATATACTCTCCAATGGTGGGGTCTATTGAAATATAGTTAGACTGAGAGTCAAATTCAATCCATATCAAAGTTTTGTAACATAACATATAAATATCATAATTTTCACTAAATATATGCATATTTCATAATAAATCAATAAATCATGATATTTCAGAAATCATTTTTCATTCAAAACACAGTTCCATAAATCATGCATAATTTAAAGATTGATATTTATTTTAAAAATAATTATAAAATATCTTGAAAAGATAGTTTCTTACTTATCTTTCATAGAAGATTGAAAGAACAAATTGATTAATCTTGAGGGCATTCTTTAGAACTTATTATTTAAAATTATATTCTTATATTAATTTTAATTTATAATTAAATCAAAAAATAAAATTTTAAATCAAAATTCTTCTATCAAAATCAACTCAAGCTCATAGAAATGAATTAAATTTGTAAATCATATAAAGAGAGAATATCAGAGGAGAGAGAAATCGATAAGATCGAATAAAACTAATCAGATGATACTATCCAATAATTCGATCAGTCTAATTAAGATGATTTAATCAAGTCATGATCGAATTAATGTATAGATGGTCCAACAAAAATCATAGATCGATGATCAAATCTAGAGATACTTGATCTGGTTAAGGTGAGTATTGGCATGCTATCTGGTGATCACAGATCATGACTCTATTTGTTGAAATCGGATTAGAATTATGAAAAAAAAAAATTTCACTGGCTAATCTTAGAGAGACGATTTTTAGAGAGAAAAAAAAATTGTAAAGAAAAATAATTTTAGAGAGAGAAAATCAAACTTTCTAGAAAGAGAAAGGTGGAAATTCAAATTTAGAGTAGAAAGAAAGAGAAGAGAGAGAAACTCTCTCTCTTCTTTTCATTTTTTTTTCTTCATGGAACAAAGGACCCGCGTATCCTCTTTCTTTCACGAAATAAGGGAGGTTTCCTTCCCTTTGTTCTCAAAGCCAAGAAGGCTTCTTCCCTACCAACAATGCCTGTAACCGAAAGAGGAAGGTCCAGTGGCAACCATGACAGGGTCCAATGACCGACCATGACAGCCTCTACCGTGCGCAGAAACAAAGAACTCGTGAAGAGAGAGAGGGACTGTGGTGCTGAGAGGAGGAGCAGGAGGCTCGTGGACAGTGGACAGCGGTCATTTCAGGAGTTCAGGAGGTCTTCCTAGAGAGAGAGCTTTTATGAGGGAGAATTTCTTGTGAGGGAGAAATTAGGTGTACGATGGTTGCGGATGAGATCTCCTCTTGTAATATTTCTTTTCTCATAGTGAAGTTTGCATGCCCCATGGAGGCGAGCTTTTTTTTGGCTGATCCACGTATTTGATTATTTTCTGTTTATTTTTTTTTTCTTCCTGCTGCATCGCGCAGTACCGAAAAGATCTTGAGAGGTGGTGTCTTGACTAGATATCTATCCAACAAGTAGTATCAGAGCGAGATGATACAAGCACGCAGATTGCAGCGGTGGTGAACAAGACTAAAGATGGAGAAGATAAGATCAATCAAGATAGAGATCAATAAATTTGATGGAAAGAGCAATTTCTCCTTGTGGCAGGTAAGGGTGAAGGACGTGCTCATCTAGTAAGGATTGATTGATGCTCTCTTGTGCGAGGAGAAGCCGACCACCATGGAGATGCGAAATTGAAAATGACTACAGATGCAGACGGTAAGTACCATCCGCATGTGCCTAGTGGAAAGGTGGTGATCTATGTGCTTAGCGAGACTTCTCCGACGGTGCTATGGTTGAAGCTCGAATAGTCGTACATAACGAAATCTCTTACCAACATTCTTTTTCTCTGGAGGTAGTTTTACCAGCTGCGGATGGCTGAGGAACAGAATGTGCAGGAGCATCTAAGTCACTTTTAGAAGATCCTCACCGACCTCCCCAGCATTGGTGAGAATGTTAAGAAGAAGACCATGGCACTGGTTTTGCTAGTGTCGCTTTCTCCTTTATACGAATCATTGGTGACTGCTTTTCTAGTGAAAAAGAGTACCATCAAGATGGACGAGATCACCACGACGATACTCCAGAATGAGGTTCTCAGGAGGGAGAACCCAACTTCGAGCTCAGGTGTCGGTAGCTCAGCTTTGGTGGTTTCTGGAGGATCAGGAGGTGGTAGATGAAGCGACAGAAGATCACGACGAGGGCGGTCTAAGTCCAGAAGGGACTTGAGCAAGATCAGATGTTACTGATGTGAAGAGTTGGGGCATCTAGCCAAAGACTATCCTCAATTCAAAGATCGGATGATGAGTGCTGTAGCGACGGTCAGTAGTGATTCAGAGAAAGATGTCCTGGAGATATTTGATGAGGTATCTACTTCTTTTCAGTAGTGGATATTAGATTCTACATGTATCCATCATGTATGTTATAGAGAGCAGTAGTTTGACTCTCTAGAGAATAGTGAGGGCACTATTTATCTATCGGATGGATCGAGCTATGCGATCAGAGGCATCAAAACGGTCAGCTGGAGGATACATGATGGTGCAGTGAGAAAATTGAGAGAGATCCGATACATACCCAATTTTGGATGAAATCTTATCTCACTGAGCAGACTGGATTTGAGAGACTACGAAATGATAGCTAGTGGAGAAATCCTGAAGGTGCTATGCGGTGATAGGATTATACTGGAGGAGAAAAATGAGAGGAGAGGACATTATTATCTGACGGAGAGTCCAGTGCGAGATGGAGTTTCAGGAGCCAGGAGGAGCCCAGAGCGAGGTGGAACTTCGAGTGGAGGTGGATCGTACACGAGACAGGAGACTTGGGAGGACGAGAAGTGACATCGCAAGGTGAGATTCCTATTACTGCAGGATGATACCCCGAGCAGATCTCAGGTCAGGAGAAGCACAGCATACGATGAAGATGAGATCAAGCGGTCTGGCTCGACTCCCATGTTTATCCATCTATGATCAGCAGGCGATTGCCCTAGGACATGGGGGTGAAGAGATCCAGAAGCTCTCGGAGTTAAGAGAAGGCTGAATATCAAGTCGAGATGGAGATTGTTAGGATTTGATACCTCGAGATTCGATCCATATTGAGCTACAGCGAGGTCTGTGATGAAAGATGAAGTCCAACGAGATCAAGATCACCTCAAACGGAGCTCGGAAGGAGGAGAAACATGTATTTGAAGTTGGCACAAAATTCGAGACGACGGAGGACTGCCGGCGGAGCTGCCCAGTGCATAGCGCGCGGGCTAGGTGCATAGGGTGCGGCCCAGCGTGTAGCGTGCAACCCAGGTGCTGGCGTGCGGGGTACAACCCGAGCCTAAGCGCACCGCACGGGCATGGCCCAGGCCCACGCACACCTTGGGAGCTCGTTTGCCCAGTCCATCGTGGATCTGACGGCTCGTTTGCCCAGTCCATCGTGGACCGGACGGTGCACAAAGGAGGGCATAGACCGCGTCGGCATTTTTCACATATTTCATGCGATCCACGGTACTATTCCATGGACCGATCGCGATCGAATGGCTCTGGAGGCTTGCGGTATTGATTCGACGGTCTGAGACTTGTTTTGAGCTTGATTAGGGCTCCTAATCCTAATCTAAGTGAGGTTTAAGGCCTTTAAAAGGCCCTATACCTGAACAGTAAGGTATGGTGGTGCCCTGTTGGTCTTGCGGTGTGGTTTCTTCAGCAAAAATAGAGAAACATGCATGAAAACAGAGAACCCGTGAAGAGAGAGAGGGACTGCGGCACTGAGAGGAGAAGCAGGAGGCTCATGGATAGCGGACAGCGGTCACTTCAGGGGTTCCAGGGGGTCTTTCTACAGAGAGAGCTTTTGTGAGGGAGAACTTCTTGTGAGGGAAAAATTGGGTGTGTAAGGGTTGAGGGTGAGATCTCTTTTTGTAATATTTCTTTTCTCATAGTGAAGTTTGCATGCCCCATGGAGATGAGTTCTTTTTTTGGCTGATCCACGTATTTGATTATTTTCTATTTATTTTTTCTTTCTTTCTGCTGCACCGCGCAGTACCGAAAAGATCTTGGGAGATGATGTCCTAGCTAGACATCCAACTAATATTAGAGAGGCTAATGGTACAACAGATTAGGTAGATCATGTTTAGCAAATCACATTGGATTAACATTATGGATGGCTGTGACTGATATTTCGTCCGAGCTTCTTAATATTTTTCTATTTTAGTTTACACAGATGTATTTACTCAAGATTGGTTTAAAAGAGATCTTTTTCAGGGATGGATGTAAGTCTATTGATTATGTTACTCCATGATCATTCTTTTTACTTGTGCTGACTTTATCATTGGTTTGTCATAGATCTTAAAAGATCCTGTAGAAGGAGAAAGAGCATAAATATGGTACTCTTCACCTTTTATCTCGGACTAGCATTTGAACTGTTAATTAAATATTTTCTCAAGAAAGTATTAATTGAATGCTTTTCTTTCAAAATTGTAGAGCAAGAAATTTTCATGCAGTCTATAATAATTAAATTTGTCAAAGGTTGTAATACAAGCCATTGTTGTGGATGGCTAAATCTATGATAACAAGAAATTCAAAAGGGGAATAAAAAAACTAGGATAAGTAATCTAATCTTATCTCTTTTTATCATATTATATATCAAAACTCCAATTTTATCAAGTGATATCTTTGAACACTAGATCAAGCATGAATATTGATAGCATAAGAAAAATATGAAGTATCATTTTGTCTGGTCTGACAAATTTCGCAAACTACCTTTAAAAAATTATAAACTAATCTAATTAGATGAAACAAACAAAAAATGCAGCACTTTAAGATGAGTTAATTTCTCAAGCATACCCTATATTTTAGCCAAGAACTAACAATATCATGCCTTTAACCTATGATAATATTTGTGGGGCACTAATTTGCCTCCTATAGCTTTTCTTTTAATAATGTAAGATGTTTTTATTTCTTTATGAACCTCTCTATATCCTTCCAACCTACCAAATTTTGCACATATGCCTTTCGTTTGCACTGCCTTCAATTCCATCTATAACTTGGTTTGAATAGGTTGCCCCTGGCTATTAATCCTCTTGAAATATAAAGAATCTTTAATAATTTGTTCCCACGTGATTTTCATTTTTGACATGTAAATTGAGCTATAAGCATTTTTGAGATGTATATTAGACAAAATTCTTATAGCGGAATTAACGAGCTATAAGATAATATGGTTATATTACTTAATTTCAAGAATGCCGTTTACCTAAAGAGGGCATACATGAAAATATTAGTAAATATAGGATAAAAAATATAACCACAAAGAGCATGTAACCGAAGTGAGAGTAATCATGCCAACAAAAAAAAAAAACAAACAAAGGTTCTCACAACTCTTCCATCAGATCATTCTTTCCATTTCTTTCTTATGCTGTGGCATCACCGAATATTTCCATATCACTCCAAAGATTCAGTGAATAGATACATTCTTATGATATTAATTCTTTTTGAGTAAATTATTCTGACTCTTCTTGAGATTTGAGGTAATTACATGATTCCACTTAATATTTCAAAAATATACATATAATCCCCTAGTCAAATATAAAATTTTAAATTTTAAAAATAAAAATTATAATATATTTTAAAACTCAAATAGATTAGATAGTTGATGATATTAGTAAAAATTATCAAATAGATTAATAGTTTATTTAATAAAAAAATATTTATAGAAGATTATATATATATATATAGTAAAAATTAAATAATTAAATATATATTTTTAAAATATTGGATAAAAATTTATAATTATCACAAATTTTTGGAAGAGATCATTGTAGTTTATTTTAGTCAAACTTTTTATAAAGGGGGGGTTTTTCCTTTCTGGAAAATGACGTGAGAAAGCAACTTGGAAGAGTGATCACCATTCTGATTTGTTTTCGTGTTTGGTTAGTTGCATTGATAACAAACTGTTCCTGCATTGTATATATCCATACGTGTACTATTGACGCGAAAGATTTTGTTAATTTCCAAGTCTTCCATTGACTAGATAGGTGCAGGATAAGAATTCTTCAAAGCAGAGCCGAAATTTCCGGGAACCCCACCACTTCTTTTTCAATCCGACGCCCCAAGCAAGAAAAAATGTCCGCCGTTGACATCAGTCTTCCATGCTGCCTTTTTACCGCTTCGTGGAAGTCTCTGACCCTCCCAACGGGTGGGGTCGTATCTCTCGCGCAAAAGAAGGAATCACCTTCCTTCGCGCCCACCGTTGGATCATCCACTAATTGCTTTGAGAGATGTGTAGCGGACGATCGACGGAGTTCGGAGACCTTTGAGAGCTGTGCGGTGGGTGATCCAACGGTGGAATCGCCTGAAAGATGGTGAATCCTTCGCAGGTCACATGGCCGTGGGGCCCAACATCTCGGTTTTCCACGCGGCTTGGTCCGTCAGTCCAAGTCAAAACGTGGTCCAGCGAGGAGAATATTGGAGTATAAACTGTTTTTCTTCTAGTCTTTTTTGCGTGCGTATATCGCTTAACCGGGCTGGTTGTGATTAGTGCGGTGTGGTGCAAAGGCTCGTATTGCTATTTCTCATGGCTCTTTCCTTTTCCAGCTGCCTTATCGTCCCCTTCTTCATCTTCTTCGTTTTCCCCAATCTTTCTTGCGCATGCCCACCGAATAATATTCTTTCATGCGGTGATGCTTGTATTGAAATAAGACCTCCTTTCTACACAGACGACGACGCTCCTCCTGAATGCGGATGGTGTCATATGATCTCGTGCAATGATCACTCCACACCAATCGTCCAATTTTATGGGCATGGGCGCTGGTATACCGTGGAGAATATCAACTACACTGATATGTCAATCATAATTCAAGACCAAGAGTTCATTCATGATTACTTGCAGATACCAGACTGCATTTTCCTTTATAAATTTGATCCTCCTATTAAGCTATCCGAGACTTCATTCCTTCCTCCATCTGTAAGCCCCAACCAGTCCCTCTTCAACTGCAGGCCGAATAATGGTTATGATATTTGTACCGACATCTTCCATGAACTCTATGATCGTAATATTTGCAGAGGATACGACCTCTACTTTTCCAGCAATTACGAGGATGAAGGATTTGGTCACAATAAGTGTTGGGCCGGTCCAAGCCCATCGTTTGGATGGACATTGTTATTCACTGACGATGTTGACCTTTATCTACAATTTGCAGCCTACTACTCATATCCATCGCAGATTGACTCGGATTGGCATTTGGATTGGGGTTGCTTCAAACAAAATACTACAGGAGATTCCAAGGTCCTTTGCAACAATCAATGCCATGGTAGATCTCTAAAACCTTATGTGTTTGCCAAATTTCGCAGCGTTTTTAGGCATCTGAAGTATCATGCCTCATGTGATGGTTGGTAGCTACTTCCTTCAAGCCATAAAATTTGTCTTGCGAAGTTTCAGTTAGAAGTTCCAGGTTTATATCTGTGGCAATTATGTAGAAATTAACTTGTAAGTTTTGCCAAAGGACAAAGGGCAAGTCTAGAAGGAAACGGATATTTCTTTACTGATAAAACTTGTTCAATTTTTTTAGTTCTGTACTATCCTCTGGTTGTGATGCTTTATTTGAAACTGTAGGAAATAACGATACGAAGAGTAAGATTCCAGTAGATAATGAAAATAACGATCCAAAGATTGAGATTCCAAGAGCTATTGATCCCTCCGTGTTCGCCAAATTTCATAATGTATTGAAACACCTAGAGTATCATGTCTCATGTGATGGTATCACCATTGGCTGCTTGCTTCAACCGATAAATTTCGCTTATGAAGTTTCAGCTAGAAGTTAAAGTTTTATATTAGGGGCGATTGTGTAGAAACTTGTCGGTTTTGCTAATTGAAAGCGGACAAGTCTAAAAGGAAACAGATATTTCTGTTTTGCTAGAACTTGTTCTCTTATTATAGTTCTATACTGACCTCTGCTTGTGATGCTTTATTAGATCCTGCAGGAAAAAGGAATGCGAGGAGGAAGATTGCAATAGGTAATGAACATGTTACTCCAACTCAGCTTATCGCTTCAAATGATTTCATTTTACTACCGCATCATGGGACATCATGTGTTTGGTAAAAAGATGTTTGAAATGTATAAAGTAGCAATTACTTCTGATCGCCGCATCTGGTGAGTTTACAAAACTTTGCTCTGCCATCAGTTCTTCTAAAACATATTATGGGATTGATTGACAATGTGTCAAAACCTTCAAATTAATTATAGAAAATTGTCTATAAATTGTTTACAATGATCTTAACGCTATAAAAGTCCTCCAGTGTTCAACTCGGTGAAGTAGATGTTCCAACAATTTATTCTAAATACTTGAATTATATTTTTTTTCTCATAATTAAAAATTTGTTAAGCAAAGGAGGATACCATCATGCCAATCTACTTAACCGTGTTGCATCGCACTACTTATGGAGAACAAGAAATATAAATTTAAGTGATTTTTCTTTGCACAAAAAACATCTTTTATTCAACGTTACCCTGTATTTTTGCTGCATCAAAGCCAGCTGATCCCGCACCATTTAGGTTTGAAAATGTGAAACACACACATCCTAGGCTTAGGCCGAAGCTTTCAATTACCATGCTTAGTCTGGGCCTAGGCCAGATCCAACCAATTGACACCCATGTAAAACGGCACGCTAGCTAGAGTGGATCAATCATGTCAGTTCAAGAATCCAAAGCAAACATAAAAAAAGAAGAAACATTAGATAAATATAAATTTAGGAGACAAAAAAATAGATAGAATTTTATTTGAATAGGACATACAATGAATAATTAAATAAACTCATAAAGTCATTAAAATTAATGACCAACTAAAAGTAGAATTCTAGTATTGTTTGGACTTGGCAATGAATCTTAATACTTTCTTTCATTATAAAGTCCACATCGACAATACTGAATTTATCGATATCATGACATAATAGTAACATAACACAGCTTGTTGAACCAATAATTGAATAACAAAACTTTTTTATTGGCTCGAATATTAATTCATTCACTGGCTCGTCATCTTCGATACATATATCAAAATTAATGATGTCCTGCAATATTTTTTCTTGGCATAACTCATGATCATGATGTCAGAATTCTTTCAAGTATCCAGCTTATTTTAATGAACATCAAGTTGCCAGTTACATTCAGTATATACCAAATTAAGATGCATTGGTGATCATTACTTGCACACAAGTAAAATCAAAAATAAAATTTTAACGATATTTATATATCTTTAGTTAAGGAAGCTTCAAATATCTGTATATGGTTGGCTACTTTATATGGAATTAAATCTTCATGCATAGAGTTGTCTAATAGCTCGAATTTTGGAGTAGCTTCAAAATTAACCAATATATTAAAAATCTTATTGAACACCAAGGTACAATAAAAATCATCTCTGCCAAGCATATCTCCTTACTGCTTGATCTCTGAAACAACTTCAAAATTAGTCATCTCTTCATCCTTGTGACTGACTAAATCTGCATATGAAATATCTATATTTTGGATAGCTTCAGCATAAAACTCTTCCACATGATTCGTTTTCTCAATATAAATCTGGATCAACTATAGCATCATTTGGCTTTTCCTAAATAATTGTAGAATCAACTAATCCTTCAATCACGATCGTTTCTTAACTTGATACATTATCCACTTGATCAAGCTCCTCCTGCCCTAAATTCTCTTTTGAACTTGATTGATCTTCAGACTGATTAACCTTCCCATGCTTTTAGTTCTCAGAAATTGATCCAGTCTCTAACTGTTCAAACTCCCCCAATTTCAAATCTTCATCTTTAAACCAATTTTATTCCACTTTAAGATTTTTAGAGAAGTCTGAAACCAAAATTCACTTTTCATGTAATTTTCATTTAGGATCCATTACCTTGCTAGAACTTGAGTGGACAACCGTAAGAATATTCCATACTTTCTTTGGCTCCTTTACATCCTGATATGGAGATAACTTTCTTTATCAGCTGAATTTTGAATAATCCTCATTACCTTCTTAGATTTCATATTCTATATTTTTTCGCAATCTTATCTATTGGCATCGTCTTTGACTCATCCAAAATATTCCATAAATCTTGGCCTTTCAAATAAGACTCCAATATGGATAATATGTGTTGTTCAACTTACGAAAAAAAGTGATAGTAGTAAAAGTAATCTTATGAATGTTGGTTAGGTCAGACATCGTATGCATGAACCCATTGATAGAGAAGGTACTAGCATTGGCCATGATGAATATACCGTGTCATGGTGGTTATTTGTCTTGAGCTCATTGGAATTCTAGAAAAATTTCAATGGAAGCTAGTATTGAGAGGGGTTTAATTCACTTCATAGATTTGAAAGCTATTAAGGGGGTTAAAAGCTGTTAGTCAGATCTCTCTCTTTTCCTTTATCCAGCTGAAAAATAAAATTTAAAGACCTGCCAAGTTTATGGCTTTTTGGCCCTCAAATGTTTGTTAGGAGAAACAAAAAAGTTTGAGAGTTTAAAAAGCTTTTCATTCTTTGCCTCAAAGGTCTGACTATATATGTGCATAAAAACCTTTGAGGTTGCAAGCATTGGCATTTTCAATGCTATATTTATGTTTTTCTCCTTTATTTTCAGGTTCAATACTGGCAATGATCACAGCAGGTCTCATTTTCTCTTCCTATTTTTTCCTTCTCGCCCCACACCGATGCGGAAATCTTCTCAAGTTAGTCATCTTTCGAAGGAGTAAATCAAACAATGCACAAAATATTGAAGAATTTTTAGGAAATTATGGCTCCCTTGCCCCGAAAAGATTCAAGTATTCAGATCTGAAGAATATAACGAACTCTTTCCGTGACAAAATTGGCGAAGGAGGTTACGGCATTGTGTACAAAGGTATCCTACAAGATGGCCATTTGGTGGCTGTAAAGTTCTTAAGAAACTCCAGAGGCGATGGAGAGGAATTTGTGAATGAAGTTGCCAGCATTGGTAAGACCTCCCATGTTAACATTGTCAGTCTAATTGGCTTTTGCTTAGAGGGGTCTAAAAGGGCACTCATTTATGACTATATGCCCAATGGATCATTGGAGAAGTACATTTATTCAGAGAAACCAAAAACTACTCTTGGTTGGGAGAAGTTGTATGAAATAGCAATTGGCATTGCCCGAGGGCTAGAATATTTACATCGCGGGTGCAACACACGCATCGTACACTTTGACATCAAACCCCACAATATCCTTCTAGATCAAGAATTTTATCCTAAAATTGCAGATTTTGGGTTAGCTAAATTATGCCCTTCTAAGGATAGTATCCTTTCAATGACATGCGCTAGAGGAACCGTAGGTTTTATTGCCCCCGAAGTCTTTTCTAGGAATTTTGGTGTTGTTTCAACTAAATCAGATGTCTATAGCTATGGAATGATGGTATTAGAAATGGTTGGAGGAAGAAAGAATGTAAAAGCAAGTGTAGAGAATACTAGCGAAATTTATTTTCCACATTGGATTTATGATCATTTGGATCAAATTGGAGATTTACAGGCTTTTGAACTGACAACAGAATCAGAAGAAGTTGCAAAAAAGATGATCTTGGTTGGTTTGTGGTGCACACAGATGATGCCAAGGAATCGACCTTCAATGAGCAGAGTAGTGGATATGTTGGAAGGGAGCATCAATGACCTGCAAATGCCTCCAAAGCCGTACATATGTTCTCCTTCTCATTCATTCAGAACTGCATCTAATCCTACTAGTTAAGATGATTTGACAAATGCTTTTATCTGCTTGTGCAATGCTAGGGACAATATATTATTAGATTTGGTGCTGTATATAAGACAAAGTCAAAGAAGTATTGAGTCATCTGGTGATTATGTTCAAAGCTCTGGATTGGAGAATGTCCAGCTTAGTTCGCAGTGGCCAGCATGACTGAAGAAGAATTAAAAAAGAAAAGAAGAAGGAAAGAAAAAAGTGTGTCCTTCATTCAAGTATATGTGCAACCCTTGATAGGAACAGCATTTGCAAAGGTGAAGCTAAACCTCTATGGAATCCATATGCAGGTAGTCTTCCAGTTTTTTGAAAAATCTGATGAGGCTGAAAGAAGCGGACATGGAAGATACTGCACAGAGCCACTATGAAAAAATGTAGGTCAGCTCGCTGGTTAACTGAAGACAATTATTAGAGCAATAGCTAAAAGCTTATTTTCTAAATTCACTTTATGTTTGCTTCTGATGGTTCTTCATATGTACCTTTAGACTCTTGATATTGAATGTTTGGATCTGCATCCTTTCTGTTTTTGATGGTGCATTTGGATGTACTACGAAATCATCATATTTTATAAATTTGAAGCTATTAATCATGATTTTGTCATGTGGAGTGTTTGTTTGTCGATGAAATTCAAAAGTTCATGAAATCAGAAAATAGAAAACGTGTAGGTGTGTGCATGCACATGCACTTTCTCAAAATTACAGAATATTTGACGGTAGATCCATGTCGCCACATGGAAACATCTACAAATCAGCTTGTAGGAAGGTGATCCTCAATCTAAGATGACAGAATTCACACTTCACAATTCCTAATATTTTAGATCCTTGGACAATAAACCGATGGATGAGACCATTCGGTCAGAAAGAAGTTTAGTCATCATGGAATAAATCCAACAACCTCTTATTAATTCCATCAGTACGTGATGATTTTATGTCACAATGAGTTAGTGACACGGTTTGTATAGGTTGTTGGATGTAACTTCATGGGTTATGCCATATTTTTGTATATACTTCTCCCTAGATTTAGTAAACATGTACCTATTCTAACTATATCTTAGCACCTGCATTGCATGTAAAAGAATGATATGGATGTGGTTACATATTATTTTTTTGTCTTCTCTCCATAGGGAATGGTATTCAGCAATGGTTCCTTGGATTTTTTATCTCTATTTTCTTAGGACTTTTTTTTTTAATGATTGTAGATAGACTATTGAATGTCATCAATGATGGTTAAAATAGAGTTGTCTCCTACGATCTTCAATTGAAGCTCCCAAGCTTACACCATTAGTTCAAAAGTTTAAAAAAGAAAGCTACTTAACCATTACAATTATAGAAAAATTTTGAGCCCGAGATTTGACACTCCTAATAGATTGGTTTGGCATTACCAACGACTCAAAGATAAAGGCCAAGGACCATTATGACCTTAACAAAGTAGAACTAGATCAGAGGATAGATAGTGCATGGATTTTGAAACCAGATATTCGTCCAAGAGTTGCTCTGCTTCTTTCAAAGATGGCATAGGGCCACCTCCCATCTAAGGGGGTTCTGACTGGACATGGGATGGGTCTTTCCTCAAGTTGTGAAGCTTGCTCAGCTGTAGAGGAGTTAGTGGTGCATATTCTTTTTCAATGTCTGAGGGAATAACAGGTTTAGGGACTATGATAGTTCCTTGTATTTCCTCTTATCGGCAATGCTAGTTCACACTTTTCTAGCATATCTATGGGGTTGCATGAGCAAATCATTGCCAAATCTTGGAGTATTAGGAGTGCTTAGTTAGCTTTCCACATTTTGCTTTGCTATAGGAACCTTCAGATCTTCAAAAATAGCAGTCAACCATCGACGTTCACATTTAAGAGAGCTCTTATTTAGGAACCAAAAAGTTATGCATTGGCATCCCATTGAGAGCCTGTGATAGTTTGGAGCATCTAGAACTCCTCTTCAGCTCTTGCAATGATTTGGATGATCTTTATCATCTAGAAGCCCCCACCCTCAAGCTTCATCAAGGTAAGCTTCAATGATAGTGTGTCTGATGATAACTATAAAAGTGGCTCTTGTTTTATAATTAAAGGCCTTGACTCTCGATTCATTGCTGCTGAAAGTAGTCAAATTCACGATACTATTGTCATTAGAGCCAAGTAGAGGGCTGCTTGGGTGAGGCCTAATTATGCTAGACTTTATTTATAGGCTAATTCTATCCGCCTAAAGGAAGACTCAACAATTGTAATTGGTTAGTTCCAAGGGCAATTTAGGACAATAGATGGGCACCCCCTGCCATAGGATATTTGGTATTTTGTAAGGTAATATGCCACTTTTCAGGCTAGTCATGTCTATTGGGATGTAGATAGAACTAAAGATTAGATTTTCTTCTTTGTTGTTAAACATATCAGAAATATGTTGTTAGTTGATTATTCGACCATGCCACACTCCATCTACAATATTTTAATTTTTGGTTTTGTTGGATATATTTATACTAGATTTGTGTGATTCGTCTCCCCTATTAAAAAAGAAAGAGAAAAATCTAAATTTATTAAAGGTCAAAAAAAAATTATTAACAAAATTGTATAGTAAGGCATTTTCATGCGGTCTATATTAATACAATTAAATTTGTCAAAGCTTATAATACAAGCCATCATTGTAGATGACAAAATCTATGATACCAACAAGTTCAAAAAAAAAAAAAAAAAATCTATAACAAGTAACCTAATCTTCTTTCTTTTTAACATCTTATGCATCAGAACTTTAGTTTGATCATACAACATCTTCTAACACTAGATCAAGCACGAACATTGAGCATGTGAGCAAAGCTTAAGGTACTATTTTTGTGTGGTCATGCTAATTAATTTACTCCAACTACCTTCAACAATTTATAAATACATTTAGATGGAACAAACAGAAAATGCGATACCTTATATAAGATAAGTTAACTCAAGCATACCCTACATTTTGGCCAAGAAGTAATGATATCATGCCTTAAGCATAAGATAATAATATTGTTGGGGCACTAATTTGCATCCTTTGGCTTTTCTTTTAATATTGTAGTGTATTTTTGGTATTTTTAAATATGCCCGCTCTAAACCACTAAATCTGTTTATATGCCCTGTGCTTATGCAGCTGTCAATTCTATCTATAACTTGGTTTCACTAGATTATCATTGAGTATTTATCCTTTTGAAATTTGAAGAGCATCTAATAATAGTTTGCATGTAATTTTCAGTTTTTGACATGTAAATTAAGCTATAAGCATTTTTGAGTCGTATATGTGACAAAATCTTGGAACCGGAGATTAGCTAGTAAGATAGTATTAGCATTACTTAATTTCAAGAATGTCACTCAACTAACGAGAATGTATGTGAAATATTAATGAATATGGGATTAAAAATGTAGCCGCAAAGAGCACATAATCAATGACGTACGTGGAAGTAAAATCATGCCCATAGAGGTCCTCACAACTCCCCCCTTGGATCAACTTTTCCATGATAATTGGTATCCTCTGGCATCACCAAAGACTTCCATATCAGTCGAAGGTTTAGTGAATAGATAAATTCTTATACTGTTAATTTTTTTAATCCTCATTTCAGGCATGAAGACGAAGACTTTGATTTCAAGGGAACCATTATTCTAGGCAAACTTTTCTGTCCGAATAAATGAGTTTTTCTTGTCTGGAAAATGACATGAGAAGCCTTGGAGCTTATGGACAACTCGGAAGACTGACTCAAGACTTGGTCTACCCACTTGTCACTCATGATGCTGTTGTTATTATTATTATTTTTTTTGGTTGGCTTGATCGTGACACCCCAATCTGATTCGGCCATACGATAGGCGGCCGCACTACTATAAAATTTAACTCTATAAGATATACATTACAAAAAATTTAATTTTTAATAATAAAATTTTAACGATAAAATTTATTTCATCATAAATAATTAAATTTTTGTAACAAAATTTAAATTTCGTCCATAAAAATTAGGTATTTGCGATGAAAAATATTTCATTGTAAAAAATTATATTTTTTACAACGAAAATTTTATTTTTGTCGTTAGAAGTTGATCGTTAGCGACGAAATTTTTTTTTATTGTAAAAAATAATTTTTTTTACGATGAATATTTTTTTCGTAGCAAAAAAATATTTTTCTGCGATGAAAATTTTTTTTATCGCAAATAAAATTACATTGTTTGCGACGAAATTGATATTTCGTTGCAAAAAATAAGGACTTTTTCGATCAATTTTATTTATATTTAGTGACGAAACTATTTTATCGTTAAATTTTATTTTATTGAAAAATTTAAATATTTTGCGATGAAATTTTAATTTTCGTTGCTAGAAATTGATCTTTACCGACGAAATTTTTTTTCATCGCCAAAAATTATTTTTTTTGACGATGGAAAAATTTTTCGTTGCTAATTTTTTTTTTTTGCGATGAAAATAATTACGTCGCAAAAAAATTGATTTTGTGCGACGAAATATTTATTTCGTTGCAAAAAACTTGATTTTTACGATAATTTTTTTATATTTGCGATGAACTTAAATTTTCATTGCAAAAAATTAATCATTTATGACGAAAAAATTTTTGTTGCAAAAAATATATTTTTTTGCGACAAAATATTTACTTTTCGCAATGAATTGATTTCATCGCTAAATATTTTTTTAATTAAAAAAAAATACTTTAAAATAGGGTAAAAATTTGCCCCAATTCAAAATAAACCTCTTGTTCTCTTCTTTGCCCACGCCGCCGCGGTCGTCAAAGATCTTTCTCCCTCCCCAGTCTCCGGCGACAGTCCTCCCTCCCCGATCGCCGGTCATCCTCCTCGGTAAGTGCTCTCCCTCTCCGCCACCATCCTCTCTCTCTCCCTCCCCACCACCGTCGAGCCCTCCCTCCCCACCACCGTCGCCGCTCGAGCCCGCCCCCCATCGCCGATCGAGCCCACCCCCAGCGCATCGTCTCCCTCCCACCTCGCACCCTCTCCTCCGTGCACCATCCTATTTCTTTCTCTCCCTCTCGGTCTCCACTGTGTCACCGCCGGTCGAGTCCTCCCTCCCCACCACCATCGTCGGTCGAGGCCTCCCTCCCCCATGGGCGGTGGAAAGCATCACTCCTCCGCTGCCTCCACCTCCGGGAAGAAGAATAGGCCCTCTCCTAGTCCCCCTTTTACCGCAGAGGACCTCACGCCTGTCCTCTCCCTCCTCGCCTCCGCCGTCTCCCTCTCCCTCCGCTTCCTCTCCGACTCCGACCTCCTCCTCCTCCCCTCCCAAACCCTATCCCTCGAATTCTCCCTCTTCTCCGCCTCCTTCTCCCTCTCTCGCCTCCTCTCCCTCCTTTCCTCCAGTTCCCTACAATCCCTCGAAACCCTAACCCTAGAGCCCTCTCCTTCATCTTCTTCCTCCTCTTCTGCCCCTCTTCCACCTTGCCCACGCTGCCCCCTTCCACGGCGTCGCCCACCGCTTCGACATCCCATCCCCCGCCGCCGCCTGCCGCATGTTCTACCTGGTTTGCAAGGCTATCGCCGCCGCCGCCGGTCGACCCCTCACTCCCCTATCTCCCTCCCTTATTTTCTTTCTCAGTCTCCCTCCCTCACTTTCTCTGTCACTCTCCCTTACCTGCCTTGTCTGGTTTCATAGGGCCGTCGAGCCGCCACCGTTAGGCCGCCACCACCATCGTCGATTGCCGTCACCATCACAGCATAGCTGTCGGATTCACGGAAGAGTTGAAGGTGAGAATAATTTTTTTTTAATTTATATATTTTTTAATTTTTATTCTTTTTTCTCAATTAATTTTAGCCATTAAAACTAATTATTTGTTATTTTAGTAATTAGATATAATGTTAGATATAATTATTTGTTTGATATAATTAATTTTAATCATGATTTAAAAATATTTTAAAAATAAAAATAATTATAATAATAATATATTAATTGTAGCATAATAAATTTATAAGTCTTAAAATTTTCGTTCGAGGATAGCGTGCATAAACCAATATTTTTTTTTATAAAAAAAATATTGGTGCTTTACACATTATTCTCGAATTATCCTCGTGGACAGTTTGGGCACGTGAATAAATTTAATATTGCAACACATATGCTTCTACATCACAGAGTTTTGTCGGTATTTTCGATCATATTCTCTGGATACATAGCACAACTTTAATGCTTGTGTATCTGGAGAACTGCATCGAAATACTGTCGAAATTTTTTTGGTATAGAAAACATATATTGCAATATTAAATTTTTACGTTCTTGAATGGGATAGGATCATCACCCCATAGGTAGGAGATATAAGGCGTTAGTCAACTCTTATTACATAAAATTGATTGTATAGTTTGCATCATAAATATGTAGGTATGGATCGTGGTTGGATGTCATTGCGTGATAAGTTCTGTCCTGATTATATTACAGGTGTGACATCTTTTATGAATGTGGCGTCCAATCATACTAGAGAAGATGGAAAAGCTCGTTGTCTATGTCGTCGATGTAGGAATTTATTTTGGTGTACCTTATCGGACATTCAGAATCATTTATACGAATATGGTATAGATGTGACTTACAAGAGATGAACTTGTCATGGTAAAGATTTACCGACTAGCTTGAGCATGTTGTCCAGGAGTCCCATAAATCCATCGTCAGTCGGTGGATCATGCAGTCGTGAAAGACAAACACTCGGTGCAGAAGATAGAGAAATTTTAGAGGATCTCCATCCAAAATTATTTGAAGTAAATGTAGAAGCGAGAGCAGAATATCAGCATCCCATTCTGAGACAAGAAGCTGAAGAGGACAGTAACATATCTATAAATGATAGATTCGAGCGTCTATTAAAAGATGCACAAAGTGATGTTTATCCTAGTTGTAAGAAGTACTCTCTGTTGTCCGCCGTAATAAAGTTATTACACATGAAGATACTTGGTAAGTGGTCAAACAACTCATTTAATTTGTTGCTCAAATTTTTGAAGGACTTACTGCCAGAGGGAGAGTTACTTCCGTCAAGTCATTATGAAGCCAAAAAATTATTGAAATGACTCAGTTTGGGAGTTGATGACTTGGGCCTACGCTGTGAAAAGATGCATGCATGTCCGAATGATTGTGTTCTGTTTCGAAATGATAAAAAAGATCTACAAGCATGTCCGATTTGTCATTCAAGCAGATGGAAAGAAAGTCATGGTAAGGATAAGAAGAAAAAAAAAATACCATGCAAGATTTTGCGGTACTTTTTGATTACACTACGATTGCGTCGATTGTTCATGTCGAGGCATACTGCTTGTGACATGCGATGGCATAAGGAGGAAAATAATATCGACGATGATGTCATGAGACATCCATCAGATGGAGATGCGTGGAAACATTTTGATCATGAACATCCATGGTTTGCAGCTAATTCACGAAATGTCAGGCTAGGGTTGGTAATAGACAGATTTAATCCATATGGAGAGTGGATGAATGAATGTCTGACATTCTGCTCTATGTACCTTCGGAGAGTGGAGACCAAATTTACAAGGCCACAACGGAATATCGATGTTGACAAGATTCTGACCGATGGATTATCCGTGTTCTTCAATGTTGCCCGACCATATGGTAAAAAAGATTTTTGAATATTGACACTATAAAAAATGGACGACATGCATTGGTATGTGCTAAATAATTGCGAGGAGGTAGAAGCGTACATGATGTGAGTATATACATTTAATTTTTATTTATTGATATATCAATGAATGTACGTGGACTCTAAATTAAAATATACATGGTATTACTGTATCACTTCAGTGAGCACGAAAATGAGCTCAGAAGAATCAATCCTACATTAGCAGCGGCACGACATAGGAATCAATTCACATCATGGTTTGACGAACGGGTAAGTTATGTTAATGTTCATCCATGATTAAAAGTTTGTTTATATAGTATTTATTTTGTCAAATTTAACCTGCTTATTGTTCTTTTAATTGTAGATAGCTCAGCTACGTATAGACAATCCTAACTATTCAGTAATGACTTAGCCGCACTTGCACGAAAATCTGACAGACGTGTATCAGTATATTCAACATGCATAGTCAATGGTGTGCGGTTCTTAATGAAAAATCACGATCGCGATCGAACTATACAGAATTGTGGAATAAGCATGGAGGGCGAGCACAAGGATGAAATAATAGATTTTTTTGGTGTTCTGCATAAGGTTATAGAGTTGAGATATGGTGGTCTTCGATGGATTATGTTATTCAAGTGTCGATAGTATGACTTAGGACGACACAGGCCAATTGTTATAGATCCTCAACTCGTTAGTATCCACACTGATTATGTATGGTACGAAAGTGATCCTTATATTTTTGTAAAGCAAGCGAGACTAGTGTGGTATATTGATGATAACAAAATGAAAGAGCCTTGGCGAGTTGCAATAATAGCTCAGTATAGGCATTTGTTTGATCCCGCACTTTTCACATGCCTGAACGATGAAGATCTAGAGAATGAAGTCCGTGCAATTATTGAAAATGAAGCATATCAAATGTAAGCATGAGATAACATATTAGTGCCAGATGATACGATTGACATAGGACAATTACAAAGAGATGACTATGAACCTGAGGATGTTTCTATTGTTGGATCGTCGATAAGGGCACGGGCACGAGCACAATCCAATAATGACTTCATTAACGATGATGATGATAGCACTTCAGGGTCGAAGTCTTCTATGACTCCCGTCGAAGACGATTATATGGATACGAGTTCAGAATCTGAGAACAATAATTAATATGAATAAGTAATTCAATTTATTTTTTTTGTTACATCATATAATATTTGAGTTTTTTTAATTATGTGCTGATTTAAATTATTTTAATCATTGCAGCATCATGACTGGTCCTGGACGTAGACGTTCACGGGGTAGGCAGCAGGCTCCGCTTGATGATACACATCCTCACTTTAGCATTTTGCATGATGAGTCAGAGGATTTAGATGAGACTCAGTTATCCGAGTCCACAAAGCAGACTAGTGCTCAGCCAGAGCTTGCCCAGCCGGAGGTCATGGCATCGCAGCATCATCTCCTTACAGGTACATCTCTATCAATTTATAAATTAGATATATTTTTTTGTTATATGCATTTAGTGATACATGATATATGTTCATTTCACTAATTTTTACATGCAGGAACACTGCATCGACGTGCAGTGCATGGTCCTAGTAGGGGTCTTGTTTTGAAAAAATATGTGCATACGCACAATGAAAAGCCGAAGGTACAGATATTTTGAGATCATCCAATTGGCACAGAGACTAGTATCATCCCAAATGAGATCAGTTTGTATATGTGGAATCATTTTTCGTGGGCTGCTGAAAGTTTCAAGCATGTAGCTCCTCGATACCGTGATGCTCTAGTCTCTCACATCAAGATAAGAATTAAATTTGGATGTCTTGCATTTCATTACATGATCCATATTATTTTTGGTTATATAAATAATTTTTTTATTATATGAATAATTTCATATATTTGCTTTTTGGTATGATGACTGTGTAGGATAATATTGACTTCGAGGATTGCACCGACGAAAAAGTGACGGCATATATTCTCAAAATGACTGCAAATAAATACAGAGATCGGCGATATAGGCTTCATAAATACTGCAACGAACTGCAGGCGAAGGAGATTGATCCTGTGATCCAGTCATATAGAAATTGGGCTGGGTCTAGTGACGATTGGCGATGGTTATGTGAGCATTTTGGAAGTGAGGTATTTCAGGTATGTCTAGTGTTTCAAGTTATTTTAATTTTGTTATGTCCTTTTTTGGTTATAATTGTATGTACTTTGTAGCGACGATTGGAGGTGAATAAGGTGAATAGGAGTAAGATTGATTCTATTCACATGCAAGGAAGTGCCTCTTTTGCACAGAGAATGAAGAGGATGGTATGTAACTACATTTGCAATCATACTTTGTAACTTCTTATTAAATATTTATATTATTTTGATATCTTTTTTTTTTGTTTGAATAGAGACTATCCAGAGTCGACACCTATGCTAAATTCTATCAAAACAAGAGTGGCGAGTTCGTGATCGAGGAGGCGAGGCAGCGTCATGTAAGTATCATTACTCTACATTTTGAATACTTTTAAAGAGTTTGAAAAAAAATTATGATTTTATTTGATTTATTGTGAAGGAAAAAATGTTACAATTGAGAGAGCAGGCGATGAGGGAGGTTGGATCTGATGGTGATACTGGATCGCAACAGGTTTGTTTGATGACAGATGATACGATTTTGGATACCGTCCTCGGATGGCAGCTAGGATCTGGTCACAGCATGCGGTCCAAAAAATCATGCAGTTCATCATCCGACTGGTCTGATGATGCATCGATGCCAGAGACAGTTAGGACATCCATGAGCATGATGCAAGATCAGATTAGGTATTGGATGAATCATAGTCAGACACTCGAGAGGATAGTAGCTGCGATGGCGGGATGGCTCGGTATTGATGCTTCTGAGTTAGCACCTCTACAGTCACATGACGCCACCTCTGCACCACCATCGCGACAAATATCGGGTCAGGGATCGACGCCTGGAGAAGAGAACGAGGCCAACGAGCCAGATCATACCTAGTTTGTAGTTTTTTTAAATTTAAAATGATGTATGGACTTATATTTTTGTATATGATAATGATGGTTATGAAATTTTTTATTACTTGGAATTGATATTTTGAATTAGAATATTTCTATTGTGTTAATATATTATTATGTAAAATATGTTTGATCTGAGAATTTATATTTGAGCAGATTTTTTTTGATAAAAAAATAAAAATTAAATTTTTTATCCAAAATTTGATTTAGCGACGAAATATTAATTTTATCGCAAAAAAAAATTTGTGAACTCAAAAAAATAAAATTTTTATTATACATTACGATGAAATTTTTTATTTCGTTGCTAATTTTGCGACGAAAAAATAGTTTCGTCGCTAAAAATTTTAATTTTTTGCGATAAAATTTTTATTTCGTCATAATTATTGTGTCAAAATTTTTATTTCTTTGCCATTATCGCGATAAAATTTTAATTTTGTCGCAATTATAGCAACGAATATTTTATTTCGTCGCAATTATCATGACAAAATTTTTGCGACAAATTATTTTTGCGATGAATTTCATCGCCATGTTTTACGATGAATTTATTTTTTATCACAAAAAATTACGACGAAAGAAAAGTTTCATCGCAAAAAATAAGAGGACATTTTTTTTTTAATCACTATATTTAATGATAAAATTATTTTCGTCGCTAATATTTGTGATGAAATTTAATTTTCATCATTAAGATAAAAAAATTAAAAAATAAAAAATTATTTTTTATGATGAAATTATTTTTCGTTGTAATTTTAGCGATGAAAATTTAAGTTCTTGTGATAAAATTTTTTCGTCGCTAATACAGCGAATACTTCATCGTCTAGGTTTACTATTTTTTGTGACGAAATAAAATCGTTTCGTCGCTAAGATTTTTTGCTACGAGGCTTTCTCTATAAATTTTTAGCAACGATATATTTCGTCGCAAATACTTTTAACGACGAAAATATGATTTTCAGCGACGAAAAAATTTCATCATAAAAAATTAAATTTTTTATAATGATATAAGATTTGTTTTTTTTACTTATACATGTTCATATCAATCTAACTTAGATGATGATAATAAATATAAATCCTTTAAAATATTTATTCAATAAAAAAATAATTTATAAAAATTAATAATGATGAATAACACAAAGTTCAAATGAAATTTTATTCAAAACTAAAACTAAATAAATGGATAACAAAATGCTATTCCATTGTATCCAAATATTTTAGTATCTTTCGTACGGCTGAATGGCAGATTGATTTTCTTTCATGATACTAGCCGTTGGGTCATATTTTATATAATTTTTAAAATCTTTTAATTTCTTCTTTCTATCTATCCGCACAAATTATGAAATAAATACTGAGTTTTGAAAATTATGTAGAGTGCAATCCAATGATTCAAGCGTGGAAGGAAGATCAAGGTGCAAAAGATACAGCCCGCACCTAACGTTCCTTGTATTATTGTATACTGCGATCTCTCTGTATTGGTCTGAAAAGTTTGGTTAATTTCCAAGTCTTCGATTGACTAGAAAGCTGTAGGGTAAGAATTCTTCAAAGAGAGACGAAATTTCCAGAAACCTCACCTTTTCTTTTCAAATCCGACGCCCCAAGCAAGAAAAAAATGTTCACAGCTTATACCAGTCCTCCAAGCTTCTTTTTATCTTCTTACCCAAAAAAAAAAAAAAAAAAAAAAAAGCTTCTTTTTATAACTTCATGAGTCTCTTACCCTCCCAATCGGTCGGGTTATATCTGTGGAGCGGAAGAAGGACTTACCTTCCTTCTCACGAATCCACCGTTGGATCATCCACTGTTCACTTTGAGAAATGTGCAGCGGATAAATGACGGAGTTTGGAGCGCTTTGAGGGCCGTGTGGTGCACGCGACGGATTGGTGCACGCGACGGATAAATGACGGAGTTTGGAGCCCAACCCCTCGGTTTTCCACCCGGCTTAGTCCGTCAGTCCAAGTCAACAATTGGCCTCGCGAGGAGAGCATTGGAATATGAACTGTTTTTCTTCTAGTCTTTGTGGGAATAGAGCTCAGCTGGGCTGGTTGTGATTAGTGCGGTGTGGTGCAGAGGCTCGTATTGCTATTTCTCATGGCTCTTTCCTTTTCCAGCTGCCTTATCGTCCCCTTCTTCATCTTCTTCGTTTTCCCCAATCTTTCTTGTCCATGCCCACCAAATCCATTTAATCTATCATGCGGCAGTCATCCTCCTATTGAAATAAGATATCCTTTCTACACAAACACCACTCCTACTCCTCCTGAATGCAGAGTGCATCATATGATATCCTGCGAGGGCTCCAAACCAATCATCCAATTTTCTGGGCATTGGCCCCCGTATATCGTGAAGACAATCAACTATACTGAGCGGTCAATCATAGTTCAGGACCAAGAGTTCAGGAATAACTTGCAGATACCAGACTGCATTTTCCTTTATGAATTTTATCCCCCTATGCCCCTACACAAGATTTCATTCCTTCCTCCATCTGTAAGCCAGAACCAGTCCTCCAATTGCAAGCGGGATGATTATGATATTTGTACCGCCATCTTCCATGAACTCGATTATCGTAATTTTTGCAAAGATCACGAGAACTACTTTTCCAACAAATTAAAGGATGAAGGATCTGGTCAGGATGAGTGTTGGGCGAGTCGAAGCCCATCGTTTGTATGGAAGCTATACTTCACTTTCGATCATGGCCTTTTTCTACAATTTGCCGCGAACTACTTGCATCTATGGGACATTGACTGGGGTTGCTTCAAGCATAATACTGCAGGTAATTCCAGGTGTGTCACGCCCCCGATCCGAGATTTGCGGATCGAGGGTCGCGGCAACCGCCGCATACTCATGAAGAACTCTCTCCATAAGCATGCAAGGCATCTCATCACGATATCAATGCATCACAGCGGAATAAATTCAAATAATTATTATTCAACTGTAATTCAAGTAATTAAATCAAATGTCTTATATCCAATAAAATTTTTGCTAACAATAAAATAATAAATCTAAATTCAATTGAAGTGTTGACAATGCTAAATCTCGCCTCTAAAAGCTCTGTCCCAAAATTTCTTTCCACGCTCGAAATTAATTATCTGAATCTGAAAAATAGAAAGAAAGGTAATGAGCTAGACAGCCCAGTAAGTAACAAATATCTCAACCAGATATTTCAGATATTATATAATTTTCAAGAATAATGTTACAAATAAACATAAAAATATATTTCATGCTGATTTGATGCAAATCCAATAATTTCAAATATTCACATATAATATTTCCGATTCGATTCAAAACACTCGAAACTCAACAGCCTTGACTATGACCAACGTTTAACCCCCATTGGCGGGGTCCACATAATACCAGCGCACAACCCCCACTGGCAGGGTCCAGAAATACCAGCGCACAACCCCCACTGGCAGGGTCCACAAATACCAGCGCACAACCCCCACTGGCAGGGTCCACAAAGTACCAACGTATAATCCCCATTGGCGGGGCCCACTGAAACATAGTTAGGCTGAGAGCATAAATCCGATCTATATCAAAACACTTAGTACCACAATATATATCATAATCTTTCACTAAACATGTGCATAAATCGATATACCATAACATTTCAAAAGCACTTTTCTTTCAAAACATAATTCCATAAATCATGCATAATTTCAGAGAATAATTATTTATTTTCAGAATAAATATGGAATATCTCGAGAAGATGATTCATTACTTACCTTTCACGGAGCACTGAATGAACGGATCGACTAACTTCTAGGAGATTCTTCCGTGCCTATTATCCAAAATTATATTTTTACATTAATTTTAATTCAAAATTAAATCTAAACAAATCCCAACTCAAAACCTCACTTAGAATCGACTCTTTCCTAAACTCGATCAAAATCATTAGATGAGACCTCCTACTATGCTAATCCTAGAGGAATAACTTTAGAGAGAGAAGAATCCATCAAGAGAGAAAAATATCCTAGAGAGAGAAAATTCTAGAGAGAGAAAGTAGAGAGAGAAAATCCAATTTCAGAGAGAGAAAGTCAGAGTTCAGACTGAAAAGAAGAGAGAGAAGAGAGAGAAACTCTCTCTCTCATCAATTTCAATTTTTCTCTTTTTTTATTTATTTATTTATTTATTTATTTACTTACTTAATTACTTATTTGTTCATATATATATATATATATATAAATATATATATATATATTTTATTATTATTATTATTATTATTTTCTTTTCTTTTCTTTTCCTTTTTTTTTTCTTTTTCTTCTTTTTCTTTTTCTTCTTTTTTCTTTCCTTTTTCTTCTTTTTCTTCTTTTCTTTTCTTTTTCTTTTCTTTTCTTTTTCTTTTTTTTTTTCTTTTCTTTTTCTTTTCTTTTCTTTTTCTTTTTCTTCTTCTTCTCGGTTCTTCCCGTGCCGGAACAGGGGACCGGCGTCCCCTCGGCCTTGACCGGCCATTCGGGCCACGGCCGCCGCGGCGGAGGCCGGCGGCCGACGGGAATCACTCCCCCGGTCACGGAGGAGGGTGGCCGGCGATCAATTCCGATCGCCGGCGCCGGAAACTTCAAGGAAAAGAGACCCAAAAATAGAGGTCCCTTTCCCGATCGGAAATCGGCGATTTTTGTCGCCGGCAGCCGCGCACAAATGCACGGGGAGGAAGGAGAAGAAAGAGGGGAGGAAGAGGAAAACTTACCTCAGCCTCCGGAGACCTCGTCGGCGGCAATCACGGCGAGAAATCAAAGGGTGTCCGCGGCCTTCGATCGAGAAGAACGGAGAGAAAGAGAGAGGGAGGAGGCCAATGATCGGTCTCAAAAGGGAGGGGGTCTTCTTATAGAGCACCCTAGGACTCCGAGGGGTCCTAGGAGTCCTAATTTGCTCGGGATTCGCCGGAGAAGAAGACTCCTACCGGGAGTCTTCTTCCCGGTTGCTCTGTTTTTTTTTTTTTTTTTTTTTGGGCTATAACATTCTTCACCCCTAAAAAGAAATTTCGTCCTCGAAATTTTTCATACCTGTCATCATTGTATTGGAAGCCTGTGGATTCTGTTGAGTAAGCGCATAAACTCTTCCCTGGGTTTATTATGATGCTCATACTTTAACGTCTCAATATTCCTAATATTTACCCACCTACACTCATACTATGTCAAATTCTATGTGTCATAATTTATCCACTTATGCTCTGATACCATATTAATTGTCACGCCCCCGACCCGAGATTTGCGGATCGAGGGTCGCGGCAACCGCCGCATACTCATGAAGAACTCTCTCCATAAGCATGCAAGGCATCTCATCACGATATCAATGCATCACAGCGGAATAAATTCAAATAATTATTATTCAACTGTAATTCAAGTAATTAAATCAAATGTCTTATATCCAATAAAATTTTTGCTAACAATAAAATAATAAATCTAAATTCAATTGAAGTGTTGACAATGCTAAATCTCGCCTCTAAAAGCTCTGTCCCAAAATTTCTTTCCACGCTCGAAATTAATTATCTGAATCTGAAAAATAGAAAGAAAGGTAATGAGCTAGACAGCCCAGTAAGTAACAAATATCTCAACCAGATATTTCAGATATTATATAATTTTCAAGAATAATGTTACAAATAAACATAAAAATATATTTCATGCTGATTTGATGCAAATCCAATAATTTCAAATATTCACATATAATATTTCCGATTCGATTCAAAACACTCGAAACTCAACAGCCTTGACTATGACCAACGTTTAACCCCCATTGGCGGGGTCCACATAATACCAGCGCACAACCCCCACTGGCAGGGTCCAGAAATACCAGCGCACAACCCCCACTGGCAGGGTCCACAAATACCAGCGCACAACCCCCACTGGCAGGGTCCACAAAGTACCAACGTATAATCCCCATTGGCGGGGCCCACTGAAACATAGTTAGGCTGAGAGCATAAATCCGATCTATATCAAAACACTTAGTACCACAATATATATCATAATCTTTCACTAAACATGTGCATAAATCGATATACCATAACATTTCAAAAGCACTTTTCTTTCAAAACATAATTCCATAAATCATGCATAATTTCAGAGAATAATTATTTATTTTCAGAATAAATATGGAATATCTCGAGAAGATGATTCATTACTTACCTTTCACGGAGCACTGAATGAACGGATCGACTAACTTCTAGGAGATTCTTCCGTGCCTATTATCCAAAATTATATTTTTACATTAATTTTAATTCAAAATTAAATCTAAACAAATCCCAACTCAAAACCTCACTTAGAATCGACTCTTTCCTAAACTCGATCAAAATCATTAGATGAGACCTCCTACTATGCTAATCCTAGAGGAATAACTTTAGAGAGAGAAGAATCCATCAAGAGAGAAAAATATCCTAGAGAGAGAAAATTCTAGAGAGAGAAAGTAGAGAGAGAAAATCCAATTTCAGAGAGAGAAAGTCAGAGTTCAGACTGAAAAGAAGAGAGAGAAGAGAGAGAAACTCTCTCTCTCATCAATTTCAATTTTTCTCTTTTTTTTATTTATTTATTTATTTATTTATTTACTTACTTAATTACTTATTTGTTCATATATATATATATATATATAAATATATATATATATATTTTATTATTATTATTATTATTTTCTTTTCTTTTCTTTTCCTTTTTTTTTTTCTTTTTCTTCTTTTTCTTTTTCTTCTTTTTTCTTTCCTTTTTCTTCTTTTTCTTCTTTTCTTTTCTTTTTCTTTTCTTTTCTTTTTCTTTTTTTTTTCTTTTCTTTTTCTTTTCTTTTCTTTTTCTTTTTCTTCTTCTTCTCGGTTCTTCCCGTGCCGGAACAGGGGACCGGCGTCCCCTCGGCCTTGACCGGCCATTCGGGCCACGGCCGCCGCGGCGGAGGCCGGCGGCCGACGGGAATCACTCCCCCGGTCACGGAGGAGGGTGGCCGGCGATCAATTCCGATCGCCGGCGCCGGAAACTTCAAGGAAAAGAGACCCAAAAATAGAGGTCCCTTTCCCGATCGGAAATCGGCGATTTTTGTCGCCGGCAGCCGCGCACAAATGCACGGGGAGGAAGGAGAAGAAAGAGGGGAGGAAGAGGAAAACTTACCTCAGCCTCCGGAGACCTCGTCGGCGGCAATCACGGCGAGAAATCAAAGGGTGTCCGCGGCCTTCGATCGAGAAGAACGGAGAGAAAGAGAGAGGGAGGAGGCCAATGATCGGTCTCAAAAGGGAGGGGGTCTTCTTATAGAGCACCCTAGGACTCCGAGGGGTCCTAGGAGTCCTAATTTGCTCGGGATTCGCCGGAGAAGAAGACTCCTACCGGGAGTCTTCTTCCCGGTTGCTCTGTTTTTTTTTTTTTTTTTTTTTGGGCTATAACAAGGTGCCTTGGCGTCTATGAATGCCAAAGTAGATTTCTGGAACGTTCTATTTGCCTGACGTCATGATATTTTTAATCATCTACCGTATCGTTCCTCATGTGATGGTTGGCAGCTACTTGCTTCAGCCAATAAAATTAGTCTACAAAGTTTCAATTAGATACTCAAGGTTTATATCGGCGGCAATTATGTAGAAACTTGTAAGTTTTGCCAATGGAAAACAGGAAAGTCTAGGAAGGAAACGGATATTTCTTTTCTGATAGAACTTCCTAAATTATTTTAGTTCTGTACTAACCTTTGGTTGTTGATGTTTATTTGATACTGCAGGAAAAAGCAATACGAGGAGGAAGATTGCAATAGGTAATGAACCTTTTGTGTTCGCCATATTCCATAATACATGTATTGAAACATCTAGAGTATCATTTTCTCATGTGATGGTATCACCATAATTGGCTGCCTGCTTCAACCGATGTAAATTTTGTTTATGAAGTTTCAGCTAGAAGTTCAAGGTTTAAATTAGTGGAGATTGTGTAGAAAGTTGTAGGTTTTGCTATTCGAAAGTGGGCAAGTCTAAAAGGAAACAGATATTTCTGCTTTGGTAAAGCTTGTTGAATTATTTTAGTTCTGTTCCAACCTCTGGCTTTGATGATTTATTTCATACCGCAGGGAAAAGCTAATAAACACGTTAGTCCAACTCAGCTAATCCCTCCAAATGATTTCAGTGTTCTACACATCACGGGATATCATGTCTTTGGTGAAACGATGTTTGAAATGTATAACGTAGAAATTACTCTTGATAGCCGCATCTGGTGAATTTACAAAACTTTACTCTGCCATCAGTTCTCCTAAAACATATTACGGGATTGATTGAGAATGTCTCAAAACCTCCAATTGAGTTATTTTTTTTCTAAAAAATGGCTATAAATCGTTTATGTTGATGATCATAATGCCAGAAAAAATCCTCCAGCGTTCCTCTCGGTGAAGTAGACGTTTGAACAGTTTGTTCTAAATGCCTAAATTATATATATATATATATATCATAACTAAATATTTGGGAAGCAAAGGTGGATGCCGTCATATAATTCTATTCAACCGTGTTGCATCATACTACTTATAGAGGATAAGACATAAATTTTAGGTCCTTTCTGCTTGGGCACAAATTGCCTCGTTGTCAATGTTATCCTTTTATTTTCATTTAGTGATCACGTGGGCATTATTATTATCATGAGCAGGAGTTGGAGTAGCCGTGGGTGGCTTGGTTGCTGTAGGCTTGCTCTGCCTTCAATGGTACAAGCACGGTAAGAGGAAGCAGCATTTGACCTCTTCAATCCTGCTTGGCCCAACTGCCTCTTCTGAGTCATCCTTCAACAGAGGCCCCGAATTGGGCAGCTCACAATACCAGACCCCCATCTTCTCATACGAGGAGCTTGACGAGGCCACTAACGGCTTCAGTACCTCCAGAGAACTTGGTGGCGGCGGCTTTGGTATTGTTTACCAAGGTACAAAATACTTCGTATCTGACTTCAACTAATTTCTGGTCTTCCTTGCTATATATTCAAACTAATTCATACCTATATTGCATAACTGTATCCAGTAATGAGCTCTATCAGCACAAACTGATGCTTTGCTTTTCTACAGGAAAGCTCCGAGATGGGCGTGTAGTCGCAATCAAGCGACTATACAACCACAACTTGAAGCATGTCGAGCAGTTCATGAATGAGGTTGAAATCCTCTCACGCCTTCGCCACCAGAACCTTGTCTCCCTCTACGGCAGCACCTCGTGCCGCAGTCGTGAACTCCTACTTGTGTATGAGTTCGTGCCCAATGGCACTGTCGCGGATCACCTCCATGGCTCCCGTGCACATGACCTAGCACTTTCATGGCCCATCCGTATGAGCATTGCCATTGAAACAGCTGAAGCACTCGCCTACCTCCATGCCGTCGAACCACAAGTTATACACCGGGATGTCAAGACCAGCAACATCTTGCTTGACAGCAGCTTCCACGTGAAAGTTGCTGATTTTGGACTGTCACGGCTCTTCCCACTCGACGCCACCCATGTATCTACTGCTCCGCAAGGCACCCCTGGTTATGTTGATCCTTTCTACCACCAGTGCTACCAGCTCACGGACAAGAGTGATGTCTATAGCTTTGGGGTAGTACTGGCAGAGCTCATATCAGCAAAACCGGCTGTCGACACCAATAGGACACTTCATGAGATTAATTTGTCCAACATGACAATTAGTAAGATCCAGAATTGCCAACTGGAGCAGCTGGTGGATCCAATTCTCGGGTATCAGTCAGATTGGGAGATGAAGACGATGATCACCGTGGTGGCTGAGCTAGCATTCAGGTGCTTGCAATTAGAGAGGGAGATGAGACCAACAATTAAGGAGGTTCTGGAGGTGTTGAGAGATATAGAGAGTGGAGAGTATAAGACCAAGAAAGTGGTGGAGGCTGATGTTCCAGTGAAAGAAGACGCCAGCTTGCTGAAAAATGCTCTACCTTATTCCCCGGATTCTGTTACAGGGAGATGGGAAAGCAGGTCGACAACACCTCCCACTAGTGAGTGAGGTACCATTCTTCGCCCCGGATACTTGGACTCACCTGATATTGTACCACAATATTAATTAATGCAGAAAGAACTGGAGAAGTTTTATCCATCATTTAATAATTGAAGAAATTGGATCAAAGCTTCCCATCACATGTAGTTGGAGATAGTTGGAGATGGCTGGAGCTTGGAGGTCGATCGACCGAGGCAGAGGCGGTGGAGGATCTCGTCGTGGACGCTCTGGTGGTCGAGGTCGTCGACTGGGAACGCGGTTCCCCTTGGTGCTCCTAGGAATCCTTGGGGTTCCATTATCCATGTTGGATCCCTTAGTGCCTCTCAAAAAGCAGGGGACTCCTGATGTTGACATAGCCGAGGGTGTCATTCCTACCTCCACCAATCATCAAGGAACTTTGAAGAAGACCTGGAGTGATCTGCTTAAATCTGACCCTCCCATCAACATCCAAAAGAACAGCTTTCACTCCGGCCTTAACTCCGGCCATCGCTCCTCTGTCTTTAAAAGGGAGTTGGTAAAGAAACCAATGACCTCTGGGACTAGAAGAGCTGAGGCGTTCCCCAAAGGCTGTTGCTTTCGCTGTGGGGGCCGTGGGCACTATTGGCGAGAGTGTCGAAATGGGGTCGTCTGCTTTATCTGTCGAGGCATAGGCCATTCTTCATGCACCTGTGGTCTTGGAAGGAAGAAGATGGAATTAAATGAGGTGGTATTTTCTCCTGAGAAGCTGGAGTCTTCACAAGTGTTCCTCCCCACTCAGGTGGGACCAACTCCTCCCCAACATCCACCTGTTCCTCCCCAACTCACAAGCTGCAACTCAGAGTTCGCCTGGAGCTTTATGGTCTTCCCTTGCATGCTTGGGATACGAAATCGGTCCGGAGAATAATCTCCAGATTTGCTCTCCTTGAATCTGTTAGCCCTAGAAGTCTTGGTGGTCAGAATCTGACCTTCTTTGAAGCCTCGGTCTTCTGTGAAAGGGTGGAGGATGTTCCATATTCCATTCATGTTGTCTTGGTTACCATCGAAGATGTAAGGGCTGCAAGATCCCTGCCTTGTGGTATCTCGCCGAGATTTGATTGGGAAATGGATTGGTTCCTTCCGCAATCGTTCTCGGCCGATGTCAACCCATCGACTCAAGCTCCATCGGAGACCGGTTTTAGAGGCGGTGTGTCTGCCTTTGCCAATCCGACTCGATCCGGCGAGGAGGATGTGGGTGAAAAAGAAGAAAGTCTTCCTGGAATAGAGCACACTATTGACTTGAGGCAGCCTGGGTACCTGGTGGATATTTCTTCTTCGCCTTTGAGAGTGACCGTCTTGCACCCTTCTTTGATCTTTCCTTCCTCTGAACCCGGGCGTTTGAGTGAGAAGGCGGCAAGGTCACGTGTGGTCAGCCACGATCCCCCTCCGGAGCAGACACCGGAGATTTTTAAAGGCAAAAATATTGTGGTGGAATGCGGCGATGAAGGGACATCATCACCTCCCCTGGTGAGTGAGGCCTCTACCCCCTCCCCTCCGGTGACGGCGAGTCTGGTTCTTTGTTAGTCCGTGGGGCTGACCCAAACTAGAACGGTTCAAGGTTTGAACCGGCTTCAAGTTCAAATTGTCACCAATTTGAAGGAATTTCAGAATTTGAGGGGCTCGACAAGCTTGCTTGTGAGTCAGACTTGATTTCCTTTGGCAGTCCCTTACCTCCCATCATGGAAAAAGAAGCTCAAAAAGTTACTGTGAAGAGCCCCCACTCTGACCGGTCCCTGCTGCCTCCACAGCCGACTTTTAATGAGTTGCTTGAACACCTTTACCGGGAAGTGGACGCTAAAGTGGAGAGACGTGATTTCGTGCAAGAAGGAAATGCCACGTTGGAAGCCTCATCAAACTCACTGTCGGCTAATGTGAACATGATCGAGGCGCCTTTAACTGCACAGGTGGATGTTGGGGAGGAGTTGGTCCCACCTGACTCAGCTAAGTCGAGCGGGTTAAGAGAGGTACAGCCGATCTTGAACTTGGAAGTTGTCGAAGAAGCCACAACTCACCTTGCAGTGCCTGTAAGTGGCCCATCCTCTATGCCCATCGCCCAAATCCCATCGACCCACCAGAGCTAGAGCGGTGGGAGCTGTCAAGGAAGCTACGCTCAGCTTTGCTCCGGTGAGAAGATGTCAGAAGAGAACCAGCATTGATGAGGATTGCCTGGATCCTTCTAGACCTCTTAACTCTCTACCACATGAGCTTCTTTTGAAGTGGGGCAAAGCATGTGGGATTGCCTTCTCTGAAGATGTGGCTAAGGAGGTAGTCAACACAATGTTGGACCTTGAAAAGGAGAAAGCAGCTATCATTGCACCCTAATGGCTGCCATCTGGTGCTTTTATGGTATGATTTTTTGTTTGGCTTTGTTCATCATGTATATTGTCACGCCCCCGACCCGAGATTGTAAATCGAGGGTCGCGGTAACCGCCGCATACTCATGAAAAACTCTCTCCATAAGCATGCAAGGCATCTCATCACAATATCAATGCATCACAGCGGAATAGATTTAAATATTTGTTATTTAACTCTAATTCAAGTAATTAAATCAAATGTCTTACATCCAATAAATTTTTTTTTGCTAACAATAAAACAATAGATCTAAGTTCAATTGAAGTTGACAATGCTAAATCTCGCCTCTAAAAGCTCTGTCCCAATATTTCTTCCCACGCTCGAAATTAATTATCTGAATCTGAAAATAGAAAGAAAGGTAATGAGCTAGACAGCCCAGTAAGTAACAAGCATCTCTACCAGATATTTCAAATATTATATAATTTTCAAGAATAATGTTGTAAATAAATATAAGAGTATATTTCATGTTGTTTTAATACAAATCAAATATTTTCAAATATTCACATATATATAATCATAAATCAGATTCGATGCAAAACACTCGTAACTCAACAGCCTTGATTATGACCAACGTTTAATCCCCATTGGCGGGGTCCACAGAATACTAGCGCACAACCCTCACTGGCAGGGTCCACAAACACCAGCGCACAACCCCCACTGGCAGGGTCCACAAATACCAGCGCACAACCCTCACTGGCAGGGTCCACTGAATACCAACGTATAATCCCCATTGGCGGGGCCCACTGAAACATAGTTAGGCTGAGAGCAAAAATCCGATCTCTATCAAAATACTTTGTATCATAGTATATCATAATTTTTTTCACTGAATATGTGCATAATTCGACATACCGTAATATTTCAAAAGCACTTTTCTATCAAAACATAATTTCATAAATCATGCATAATTTCAGAGAATAATTATTTATTTTCAGAATAAATATGGAATATCTCGAGAAGATGATTCATTACTTACCTTTCACGAAGCACTGAATGAACGGATCGACTAACTTCTAAGAGATTCCTTCGTGCCTATTATCCAAAATTATATTTTATATTAATTTTAATTCAAAATTAAATCTAACAAATTCCAAAATCAAAATCTCGCTTAAAATCAGACTCGTCTCTAAACTCGATCAGAATCATCAGATGAAGCCTTCCCCTACGCTAATCTTAGAAGGATAACTTTAGAGAGAGAAAAATCCATCAAGAGAGAGAAATAAGCTAGAGAGAAAAAATTTTAGAGAGAGAAAGTAGAGAGAGAAAGTCCAATTCCAGAGAGAGAAAGTCAGGGTTTAGACTGAAAGAAGAGAGAGAAACTCTCTCTCTCATCAATTTTAATTTTTATTTATTTATTTATTTATTTATTTATTTATTTATTTACTTACTTATACATATATATATATATATAAATATATATATATTTTTTTATTTTTATTATTATTATTTTTTTTTTCTTTTCTTTTCTTTTCTTTTCTTTTCTTTTTTTTTCCTTCTTTTTCTTCTTTTTCTTCCCTTTTCTTTTTCTCTTTTTCCTTCTTTCTCTTTTCTTTTTCTTTTTTTTCTTTTTCTTCTTTTCTTCTTTTTCTTGGTTCTTCCTATGCCGGAACAGGGGACCGGCGTCCCCTCTTTTGCTGGGCCATTCAGGCCACGGCCGCCGCAGTGGAGGCCGACGGCCGACGGGGGCCACTCCCCCGGTCACGGAGGAGCGTGGCCGGTGATCGATTCCGATCGCCGGCGCCGAAAAATTCAAGGAAAAGAGATCCAAAAACAGAATCTCTTTCCCGACTGTAGATCGGCGACACTCGTCACCGGCAGCTGCGTACAGGAGCATGGGAGGAAGGAGAAGAAAGAGGAGAAGAAGAAGGAGACTCACCTCGGCCTCCGGTGACCTCACCGACGAGAAATCATGGCGAGAAACCAACAGTGCCCGCGGCTCTTCTTCGGGAAAATCGGAGAGAAAGAGAGGGAGAAGAGGCTGATGGATCGATTCTAAAGAGAGGGGAGACCTTCTTATAGAGGGTCCTAGGATTTCGAGAGATCCTAGGACTCCTAATAGGCTTGGGTCTCGCCGGAGAAGAAGACTCCTACCGGGAGTCTTCTTCCCGGTTTTTTACTCTATTTTTTTTTTGGGCTAGGTCTGCTGGGCTATCACATTCTTCACCCTTAAAAAGAAATTTCGTCCTTGAAATTTTTCATACCTGTCATCATTGTATTGGAAGCTTGTGCATTCTGTAGAGTAAGCGCATTCATTCTTCCCTGATTTTTAGGAATCTGTCCACCACCCTTATGTTGTCCTTCATAAGTTCTTTGGCCAACTTGATTTTCAGTATTTAGCGGGCAGCTAGCAATTTTATAATCCTTCTGACCACATTTGAAACAAGCACCGGTATTCCAATAGCAATCCTTGTCTGCATGATTTTTGCCACATCTGGAGCACGGCTCACCATCAATCTGTTGAGTCTTATTGTCTACTGTTCCCTTAGCTGATCTTTTGATGTTTTTATTATTCTGCCCTTGTGTATCATTTGATTTTGCTCTCTTTCTTTGCCTTCTTTCCCTTTCCATGCGTTCTTCATTAACTTCCCTTTCAATTATCAGTGCTTTGTTTACCATATCTGCATAAGTTGTCAATTCATATGGAACCACTTGTTTTCGAGTCTCAGTTCTCAGTCCCATCTCAAACTTGTGAACACGTTCTTGCTCACCATCCACTAATCTCGGAGCAAATTTTGCTAACTCTGTAAATTTTGCTTCATATTCAGTCACACTCATACCCTTTTGCTTCAAATAAATAAACTCTTGCTCTTTCTGGATCCTTATACTCCGAGAAAAATACTGATCATAGAATGCAATCCGAAATCTTTTCCAGGTAAGTATTTCACCGTCTTGTTCATGCTTGCGCTGTAGTCGCTGACACCAGTTGTATGCTTCTCCTTGTAGTAAATAAGCTGCATATCGAATCTTTTCTTCATCAAGACACTCTTGGACAGCGAAAGCCTTCTCCATCTCCATTATCCAGTTATCAGCCTCCAAAGGTTCAGTAGTCCCCTTGAAAGCTGGAGGGGCAAGCTTTTTAAATTCTAAAATGTTGTTCCGTTGTACTGGTTGCTCTCCATGTTGTGGTGATGGATGCTGATGTTGTTGTGTATCTCGTTGTATCTGCTGTTGTTCAAACATTTGCTGCTGTATTTATTGTTGCGCTTGTACCATCCTGATTAGGGTCTGCATTAACTGAGCCATATCTGGTTCTCGACGTGCTCTCGAAGCACTTCCATTAGGATCTACGACTCCCTCCTCCTGAGGGGTGCCACTGGTCAGATGGGGAGTGCTACCATCCCGTGGCTGTGATGTCTCTCTTGCAATTCTTTGAGTAGTTCTTGTCATTCTACGGGGAGGCATGGTAACCTTGTAGTAGTAAAACCTTATTAGATTCATTTATCTATTTGTTAGGATGGGTTTATTATGATGCTCATATTCTAACGTCCCAATATTCCTAATGTTTACCCACCTACACTCATACTATGTCAAATTCTATGTGTCATAATTTATCCACTTATGCTCTGATACCATATTAATTGTCACACCCCCGACCTGAGATTTGTGAATCGAGGGTCGCGGCAACCGCCGCATACTCATGAAGAACTCTCTCCATAAGCATGAAAGGCATCTCATTACGATATCAATGCATCGCAGCGGAATAAATTTAAATAATTATTATTCAACTTTAATTCAAGTAATTAAATCAAATATCTTACATCCAATAAATTTTTTACTAAAATAATAAAGACAATAGATCTAAGTTCAATGAAGTTAACAATGCTAAATCTCGCCTCTAAAAGCTCTGTCCCAATATTTCTTCCCACGCTCGAAATTAATTATCTGAATCTGAAAATAGAAAGAAAGGTAATGAGCTAGACAGCCCAGTAAGTAACAAGCATCTCTATCAGATATTTCAAATATTATATAATTTTCAAGAATAATATTACAAATAAACATAAGAGTATATTTCATGCTGTTTTAATACAAATCAAATATTTTCAAATATTCACATATACATAATCATAAATCAGATTCGATGCAAAATACTCGTAACTCAACAGCCTTGACTATGACCAATGTTTA
This sequence comes from Elaeis guineensis, assembly GCF_000442705.2. Lineage (NCBI taxonomy): Eukaryota > Viridiplantae > Streptophyta > Magnoliopsida > Arecales > Arecaceae > Elaeis > Elaeis guineensis. Next base: position 89,258,922 of record NC_025999.2, read on the forward strand.
ACCCCCATTGGCGGGGTCCACAAACACCAGTGCACAACCCCCATTGGCAGGGTCCACAAACACCAGCGCACAACCCCCACTGGCAGGGTCCACAAATACCAGCGCACAACCCCCACTGGCAGGGTCCACTGAATACCAACGTATAATCCCCATTGACGGGGCCACTGAAACATAGTTAGGCTGAGAGCAAAAATCCGATCTTTATCAAAACACTTTGTATCATAGTATATCATAATTTTTTTCACTGAATATGTGCATAATTCGACATACCGTAATATTTCAAAAGCACTTTTCTATCAAAATATAATTTCATAAATCATGCATAATTTCAGAGAATAATTATTTATTTTCAGAATAAATATAGAATATCTCGAGAAGATGATTCATTACTTACCTTTCACGGAGCACTGAATGAATGGATCGACTAACTTTTAGGAGATTCCTCCATGTCTATTATCCAAAATTATATTTTTACATTAATTTTAATTCAAAATTAAATCTAACAAATCCCAAAATCAAAATCTCGCTTAAAATCAGACTCGTCTCTAAACTCGATCAGAATCATCAGATGAAGCCTTCCCCTACGCTAATCTTAGAAGGATAACTTTAGAGAGAGAAAAATCCATCAAGAGAGAGAAACAAGCTAGAGAGAGAAAATTCTAGAGAGAGAAAGTCCAATTCCAGAGAGAGAAAGTCAGGGTTTAGACTGAAAGAAGAGAGAGAAACTCTCTCTCTCATCAATTTTATTTATTTATTTATTTATTTATTTACTTACTTATACATATATATATATATAAATATATATATATATATTTATTTTATTATTATTTTTTTTTTCTTTTCTTTTCTTTTCTTTTCTTTTTCTTCTTTTTTTTTTCTTCTTTTTCTTTCCTTTTCTTTTTCTCTTTTTCCTTCTTTCTCTTTTCTTTTTCTTTTTTTTCTTTTTCTTCTTTTTCTTCTTTTCTTCTTTTTCTTGGTTCTTCCCATGCCGGAATAGGGGACCGGCGTCCCCTCTTTTGCCAGGCCGTTCAGGCCACGGCCGTCGCAGCAGAGGCCGGCGGCCGACGGGGGCCACTCCCCGATCACGGAGGAGCGTGGCCAGCGATCGATTCCGATCGCCGGTGCCGGAAAATTCAAAGAAAAGAGACCCAAAAATAGAGTCTCTTTTTCGACTGTAGATCGGCGACACTCGTCGCCGGCAGCCGCGTACAGGAGCATGGGAGGAAGGAGAAGAAAGAGGGGAAGAAGAAGGAGACTCACCTCGGCCTCCGGTGACCTCACCGACGAGAAATCACGGCGAGAAACCAACAATGCCCGCGGCTCTTCTTCGGGAAAATCGGAGAGAAAGAGAGGGAGAAGAGGCCGATGGATCGATTCTAAAGAGAGGGGAGACCTTCTTATAGAGGGTCCTAGGATTTCGAGAGATCCTAGGACTCCTAATAGGCTTGGGTCTCGCCGGAGAAGAAGACTCCTACCGGGAGTCTTCTTCCCGGTTTTTTACTCTGTTTTTTTTTTTTTTTGGGCTAGGTCTGCTGGGCTATCACATATATTGTCTTGGTCCTTCATCTCTTTATCCCTTGCTTGTTTGGTGATTTGTCTTAGCTTAATTTCCATCTTCAAGCTGGTTGTTATTGGATGTTCAGTGTTTGGATTTTTGTGCATTTTGTGGATGGTTAT
>NC_025999.2:89260698-89276232 GCF_000442705.2 Elaeis guineensis
GCTGGCGTCGCTTCCCCCTTCGTACGAGTCCTTGGTGACTGCTCTTCTAGTGGGGAAGAGCACTATCAAGATGGACGAGGTCACCGCGGCGATACTCCAGAATGAGGTTCTCAGGAGGGAGAACCCAGCTTCGAGCTCAGGTGGCGATAGCTCAGCTTTGGTGGCTTCTGGAGGTGCAGGAGGTGGTAGACGGAGCGACAGGAGATCGCAACGAGGGCGGTCTAAGTCCAGGAGAGACTTGAGCAAAACCAGGTGTTACCGGTGTGAAGAGTTGGGGCATCTAGCTAGAGATTGCCCTCAACTGAAAATCGGACGATGGCTGCTGTAGCGACGGCCGACAGCAATTCAGATGGAGATGTCCTAGAGATATCTGACGAGGTATCTACTTCTTCCCAGCAGTGGATATTAGATTCTGCATGCCCCTATCATGTGTGTTGTAGAGAGGAGCAGTTTGACTCCCTGGAGAACAGTGAGAGCACTGTATATCTGTCGGATGGATCGAGCTGTGCGATCAGAGGCATTGAGATGGTCAGCTGGAGGACACATGACGGTGCAGTGAGGAGATTGGGGGAGGTCCGATACATACCCAATTTCAGATGGAATCTTATCTCACTTAGCAGACTGGATTCGAGAGGCTACGGGACGGTAGCTGGTGGAGGAATCCTGAGGGTGTTACGCGATGATAGGATTGTGCTGGAGGGGAAGAAGGGGAGCAGAGGACATTATTACCTGGCAGGGAGCCCAGTGCGAGGTGGAGCTTCGGGAGTCAAGTGGAGCCCAGAGCGAGGTGGAGCTCTAGGAGGTGGATCGGGCACGAGACAGGAGACTCGGGAGGATGAGAGACGACGTCGCAAGGTAAGATTCCTATTGCCGCAAGATGATGCCCCGAGCAGGTCTCAGGTCAGGAGGAGCACAGAATACGATGGAGATTGGATCGAGCAGCCTGGCTCGACTCCCATGTTTGCTCATCCATGATCAGCAGGCGATTGCCCCAGGGCATGGGGGCGAGGAGATCCAGAAGCTCTCGGAGTTTGGAGGAGGCTGAATATCGAGTCGAGGTGGAGATTGTTAGGATTTGACGTCTTGAGATTCAGCCCACATTGAGCCCACAGCGAGGTTCGCGGCGAAAAATGGAGTCCAATGAGACCAAGATCACCTGAATCGGAGCTCGGATGGAGGAGATACGAGCTTTTGAAGTCAGCACGAGAATTGAGGTGGCGGAGGACCGCCGGCGACCGGCGGCGGGCGGCAGCGGCGCGGCCGCAGGCGGCGGCGCGCGGGACGCGCGACCTAGGCCCACGGCTCAGGCTGGCGCGCGGCCCAGGCGGGCGTGCGGCCCAGCCGGGCGCGCGGCCCAGGCGCGCGCAGGCCTGCGCGCAGGCGCGGCCCAGGCCCGTGCGCGCGGGCCGGCCCAGGCCAGCGGCCTGCTGGCCCCCTTGCCCCGATCCACCGTGGACTGGGAGGTCCACCGTGGATCGGGAGGTCCACGGCCCGGCCTGTGGAACGCGTGGGCGTTTCCCACGCGTTTCTCGCGGTCCACGGCACTATTCCGTGGACCGGAGCACGATCCAACGGCCCAGGTGGCTCCCGGTCTTGATCCGACGGTCTGGGACGCTGATTTGGCTTGTTTAGGACTCTTAAACCTAATTAGATTAGGTTTAAACGCTATTTAAGCCTTTAAAAAGGCCTGTGACGAAACAGAGGAGTGTGTGGTTCGTTTTCTCGCCGCCGTACGAACCCGAGAAGAGAGAGAGGGGCGAGAGCGCTGTGAGAGAAGGAGCAGGAGGCTCCTGGACAGCGGTCGTCAGGCTCTTCAGGGGTTCAGGGGGGTCTCCAAGAGAGAGAGAGCTTTTGTGAGGGAAACTTCAGGTGAGAGAGAATTGGGTGTACAAGGGTTGAGAGTGAGGTCTCCTCTTGTAAAATTTCTTTTTCATAGTGAAGTTTGCATGCCCCGTGGAGGCGAGCCCTTTTATGGCTGATCCACGTATTTTGATTGTTTTTCCTTTTATTTTATTTCTTCTTTCTTACTGCTGCATCGCGTGGTACTGAAAGGATCTTGGGAGGTGGTGTCCTGGCCAGACATCCATCCAACAGCCTCGAACTGCAATGTGGCTTTTTTCAGTGCATTATAAATCTAAACTAGATTGCGGTATCTGCATCTGCGTTCACTATGCACTGAATAGTGGTATGTCCGTTGTGTTTCAACCTGATACGAAATGCTATTCCTTTGCAGTATACTGCTCTCAAATGGTTTTTTCCTTTTGACTGCAGTGAGAAAGGGATCACTAAGTGGTTGTTATCTTGGCTATAAATGATTGTGGTTAGTTGGAATATTCGGGGTGCTGGAGCTCCTGGAAAAAAATCAGCTATAAGCGATATCATCCATACTTTCTTGTACGACATAATTTTGATTCAAGAGGTTAAGTTTGCATCTCCTTCCCAAGCTTTTTTTCAATCCTTAGGTGGGTCTCGTATTGATGAATGGCTTCACCTTGATGCTTGCAGGTCATTCGGAGATATTTTGATTAGCTGGAACTCTCGGTTGTTTACTCTTACTACCTCATTAAAAAAGAATTTCTTCTTATCTGTGGATTTGTTTTCCTTGGGTCTTCAAAGAAATCTGGTTATTTGAGCATTTGAAAAATTCCAGCGAGATGTTGTTCTTTAGAGCGAGAAACTCCAGTGATTTCGGAAAGCAAAACCCAACTTACCCAAAGCCTAGGTACCCAGAACAATGCCATCCACCTAAATACCCAAAAACATCCTCCCAATCCCTGAAACATCGAGTCCCCCATTTTGCTCATTCTCAAGCATCCATCCAATATCGCAACCCCCACCCCAACCGATCACAAACTTCTACCCAACGACACAACCACGATCGACGCCTCCCCCCATGGTGGCTTGGGGGGACAGTAAGCCCCAAGCTGTACACCCTTTACACCTTTACACCATCCCCCCACCTGCTATTTGATGGCAAGTTATGACACGATCAGAGTATATCCGGTTCCGTCGTAACTATGATCTGGAGCAGAAATGCAATCTTATAGCAACTGGAGCGAACACCATACCTCTGGGCCCACATCCTTTCGGAACGACTGCTTGCTTGCCCAGAGGTCGCAAACTGTAACACCCCAGCTCAAATTGGGTTCAGAATCGGCTACCGCGCATAAAAAAAAAAAAAAAAAAAAAAAAAAATAGGGGAGAAGACTCCCTCTGGGAGTCTTCTTCCTCCGTTCACCGGCTCCCAATCGGAGTCGGAGACAAACTCCCTCCGGCCCTATTTAAGGAGGAGATCCCTCCTCTCTCCTTTCCATCGAAAATCTCGGGGCAAAATGGCGGCAATCACCGGAAATTTCTCACGGAGACCCATCACTGTGACGTCCAATTTCTCACCGGAAAAGCTTCGCCGGCGACAGAGGTAAGCCTCCTCCCCTTCCTTTCTTCTCCCCCTTCCTTTCCGTGCTGATGTCCATACTCGCCGGTGACCGGAGTCGTCGGATTTTGTTGCGGAAGTAACCTTCATTTTTTGACCATTTTCTTTTGATTCCGACGCCGGTGATCACCGCCGACCACCGATTTGATCTCCTCTTGCTGCCGGATCATCTCTCCTTCGGCCACCGATCATCTCTACGTCGGCTGCGCCGCCGTCGGCCAACCAATGAGGGGATCAAAGATCCCCTGTTTCGGCCCAAAAGAAACCCACGGGAAAGAAGAAAAGAAGAAGAAGAAGGAAAAGAAAAAGAAAAGAAGAAGAAGGAAAAGAAAAGAAAAAGAAAAGGAAAAAGAAAAAAAAATAGAAAAAAAGAAGAAGAAGAAGGAGAGAGAGGATCTCTCTCTCCTTTCTCTCTCTTTTCTCTCTCCTCTCTCTACCTTCTCTCTACATTTTCTCTCTTTAGATTCTCTCTCTATTTTCTCTCTCTAGATCTTTCTCTCTTTTTATGAATTTTATCTCTCTAGAATCTTTCTACTCTCTCTCTGATTGTATCACAGACCCTAGGATAAATTTGAAATAAAAATATGATGATTTGAGATTGCTCCGAAATTCATGCGGTAGATCTGATCCCAATCCAATCCTATTCGAAATTTGTAACATTTGATTCATATTGAGTCATCCTGATAGGATCTCTGATGATCTCGACCATGATTGCCTCATCAGAAAGATACGAAGATTCTCTCTCCACTTTCTCTCTCTACTTTCTCTCTCTAGAATTTTCTCTCTCTTCATGAATTTTCTCTCTCTAGAAGTCTTATGGATCAATGGAGGGTCCAGATACTTAAACAAATCCTAATTTTGGTTAATCCTAAGAGAGGTCCTAGATTTGTGTTATTAGGATCGATTATCGGTAATTTTCTCCACATATAATTTTTATATTTGATCAGGGTTATGAAGAGATACGATTGTCTGCATAAGATATCGAGTGGAATATTTTGTTAGAGAAATTCATAAATCAAAGAAGAACATTGATTTCTGTGCTTGGATCAGTCACCGGTAAAGGTAAGAATTCCTGTACATGATCACCATTATATATATGCTATTTTACTGTTGGTCTTGCATCGTTGGTTTTGCATCGTCAGATTTGAGATCGATGAAATTATTATACCTGAGATACTGTTATTTGATTTTGAGCATGAGTATGTTATGTCAATATATATGTATCAGAGATTGATGGCATGATTATATGGATATGACATATCTGAATTGATCATAATGTAAGACAGAATTGATTTGATGAAATCAACATACAATGATTAAATGAAAAGAAAGAGATATATGGTATGGACTAGTCTTGTCATGTGGAACAGCCGGCCAGGAGCTTATGCCTGGGACAGTCCGCTAGGAGCTTATGCCTGGGACAGCCCCCACTGGCTACAAGTGGATCAACCGGCCAGGAGCTCATGCCTGGGACAGTCCGTCAGGAGCTTATGCCTGGGACAGCCTCTCACGGACTTTCGTACGTGGGACAGCCGGCCAGGAGCTCATCCTGGGACAGTCTTGAAAGACTTTTTAAGTGGATTCGATTCGGATGATGACTGAGGTATAGACTTGGATAGTCCAGAGCCAGAAAGAAAATATTAAAAATCATGTGATTATGAAAAGTGAAATGAAAGATAAGGCATGAAATAATTGTTGAACAAAAGTGTTTCACCTATTAACATATGATGATGCATCTATTTTGACAAGACAGAAAATTTATGAATGTTTGCATTATTCTGGACATTGAACATGAGATTTTATATCTTACTGCTTATCCTTATTTTCAGTCTATATTACTATATCAGTGTGATATGAAAATTCTTACTGGGATGTAAAGCTCACACCCCTTCATCTTTCTTTTTCTTCTCAGAGTTACAGGATGCTTATGATTGGCTATAGCTTAGATTTACGGGTGAACAGAAGGATAAATAGAGTGTCATAGTATCTGATCAGAGAATTGAAGAAATTTAATTTGTAATTATGTAAGGTTTTATGAATTATTATTGAAATTAATTATTATGAATGTTAAGATTTAATGATTTATTTTGGCCTTGCATATTCTTTAGGGCTTGCTCTAAGGAGTGTGCGGCCATCACGTATCCGACCCGGATGTTGGGTTCGGGGCGTGACAGAATGGTATCAGAGCTTAGGTTATGATCATTGGAGATTACGATATAAATAATTAGGATATGACAGAATGGTATCAGAGCTTAGGTTATGATCATTGGAGATTACGATATAAATGATTAGGATGTGATAGAAAAATATCAAAGCTTAGGTTTAAGATCACTAGAGATTATGAAGAGATACTAAAACTTTATGTAAGATCAGTAGGATGTGACAGAGTGGCATCTGAGCTTAGAGCTTAGGTTACGTTTATTTGGAGACAATGATACAAGTGATTAGGATATGACAGAACAGTACTAGAGCTCAAGTTTAAGGTCATTAGGAATTGTCATATAAGTGATATCAAAACTTTGGGATTATAATTGTTGGGTATAAAATACCCCCCAGTCGAAGTTCGTGATAGGAGCGACCCTCCGGGGATCCAACCGACTTCCGACCTTCGGCGGCATCCCTCCGAACCTCTCTGGCGGCCGAGCCTCCACAACATTCCCAAGTTTTGCCAACGGATCAACCCCCGCCAGCGTCGACCAGATTCTTCACGGCAGACGGGCTCCTACGGGAGCCGGACTCCGCCCACGACTCCAATTGCAGGTAGACTTTGCCCGGACTCCTACGAGAGCCGGACCTCGTCCCCGACTCCGGCTGCAGGCGGGCTTCGTCCGGCCTCCTACGAGAGTCGGACTCCGCCCACGACTCCAATTGCAGGCAGACTTCGTCCGGACTCCTACGGGAGCCGGACTCCGCCCACGACTTCAATTGCAGGTAGACTTCGTCCGGACTCCTACGAGAGCCGGACTCCGCCCATCACTCCAATTGCAGGTAGACTTCGTCCGGACTTCTACGGGAGCCAGACATCGTCCCCGACTCTGGCTGCAAGCGGGCTTCATCCGGACTCCTACGGGAGTCAGACTCCGCCCACGACTCCAATTGCAGGTAGACTTCGTCCGGACTCCTACGGGAGCCGAACTCCACCCACGACTCCAATTGCAGGTAGACTTCGTCCGGACTCCTACGGGAGCCAGACTTCGCCCATAACTCCAATTGCAGGTAGACTTCGTCCTGACTCCTATGGGAGCCGGACTTCGCCCCTAACTCCAATTGCAGGTAGACTTTGCCCGGACTCCTACGAGAGCCGGACCTCGTCCCCAACTCCGGCTGCAGGCAGACTTCGTCCGGACTCCTACGGGCGCCGGACTCCGCCCACGACTCCAATTGCAGGTAGACTTCGTCCGGACTCCTACGGGAGCCGGACTCCACCCATGACTCCAATTGCAGGTAGACTTCGTCCGGACTCCTAGGGAGCCGGACTTCGCCCCTAACTCTAATTGCAGGTAGACTTCGTCCGGACTCCTAAGGGAGCCGGACTTCGCCCCTAACTCCAATTGCAGGTAGACTCTGCCCGGACTCCCATGGGAGCCAGACCTCATCCCCAACTCCGGTTGCAGGCAGACTTCGTCCGGACTCCTACGGGAGCCGGACTCCGCCCACGACTTCACTTACAGGTAAACTTCATCCGGACTCCTACGGGAGCCAGACTTCACCCACGACTCCAATTGCAGGTAGACTTCGTCCGGACTCCTAAGGGAGCCGGACTTCGCCCCTGACTTTAATTACAGGTAGACTTCACCCGGGCTCCTACGGGAGCCAGATCTCGTCTCCAACTCCGGTTGCAGGAAGACTTCGCCCGGACTCCTACGGGAGCCGGACCGCGTCCCCGGCACCGGCTGCAGGCAGACTTCGTCCGGACTCCTACGGGAGCCGGACTCCACCCACGACTCCAATTGCAGGTAGATTTCGTCCGGACTCCTAAGGGAGCCAGACTTCGCCCCTGACTTTAATTGCAGGTAAACTTCGCCCGGGCTCCTACGGGAGCCAGATCTCGTCTCCAACTCCGGCTGCAGGAAGACTCCGCCCGGGAGCCGGACCTCGTCCCCAACTCCGGTTGCAGGCAGACTTCGTCTGGACTCCTATGGGAGCCAGACTCCGCCCACGACTTCACTTACAGGTAAACTTCATCCGGACTTCTACGGGAGCCGGACTTCACCCACGACTCCAATTGCAGGTAGACTTCGTCCGGACTCCTAAGGGAGCCGGACTTCGCCCCTGACTTTAATTGCAGGTAGACTTCGCCCGGGCTCCTATGGGAGCCAGATCTCGTCTCCAACTCCAGCTGCAGGAAGACTCCGCCCGGACTCCTACGGGAGCCGAACCTCGTCCCCAGCTCCGACTGTAGGCAGACTTCGTCCGGACTCCTACGGGAGTCGGACTCCGTCCACGACTCCAATTGCAGGTAGATTTCGTCCGGACTCCTAAGGGAGCCGGACTTCGCCCCAGACTTTAATTGCAGGTAAACTTCGCCCGGGCTCCTACGGGAGTCAGATCTCGTCTCCAACTCCGGTTGCAGGAAGACTCCGCCCGGGAGCCGGACCTCGTCCCCAACTCCGGTTGCAAGCAGACTTCGTCCGGACTCCTACGGGAGTCAGACTCCACCCACGACTTCACTTACAGGTAAACTTCATCCGGACTCCTACGGGAGCCGGACTTCACCCACGACTCCAATTGCAGATAGACTTCGTCTGGACTCCTAAGGGAGCCGGACTTCTCCCCTGACTTTAATTGCAGGTAGACTTTGCCCGGGCTCCTACGGGAGCCAGATCTCGTCTCCAACTCTGACTGCAGGAAGACTCCGCCCGGACTCCTACGGGAGCCGGACCTCGTCCCCAGCTCCGGCTGCAGGCAGACTTCGTCCGGACTCCTACGGGAGCCGGACTCCGCCCATGACTTCAATTGCAGGTAGACTTCGTCCGGACTCCTAAGGGCGCCGAACTTCGCCCCTGACTTTAGTTGCAGGTAAACTTCGCCCGGGCTCCTATGGGAGCCAGATCTCGTCTCCAACTTCGGGTGCAGGAAGACTCCGCCCGGACTCCCACGGGAGCCGGACCTCGTCCCCAACTCCGGTTGCAGGCAGACTTCGTTCGGACTCCTACGGGAGCCGGACTCCGCCCACGACTTCACTTACAGGTAAACTTCGTCTGGACTCCTACGGGAGCCGGACTTCATCCACGACTCCAATTGCAGGTGGACTTCATCCAGACTCCTAAGGAAGCCGGACTTCATCCCTGACTTTGGTTGCAGGAAGACTCTGTCCGGACTCCTATGAGAGCCGGACCTCGCCCCCAACTCCAATTGTAGGAAGACTCAGCCCGGACTCCTACGAGAGCCGGACCTCGTCCCCAACTTCGATTGAAGGAAGACTTCGTCCGGACTCCTGCGAGAGCCGAACTCCGAGCTCCTCTCAGACGGGTAACTAGCCACCTCTCTTCACCAGACACTCCAGCCAGACTTTGGCCCACAGACCTGGACCCTCTAGCAGGCCACAGCAACGGCCACGACTCTGCTCCACTTCCTGCGACGGATTCCGCGCGGCTCCATCACTCCCTGGCGGGCCACAGTAATGGCCACGACTCTGCTCCACTTTCTATGATGGATTCCATGCGGCTCCATCACTCCCTGACAGACCACAATAATGGCCAGAATCCTGCTCCACTTCCTGCGACGGATACCGCGCGATTCCTCCATCCTCTGGCAAGTCGCGACAACGGACGCCGCTCCACTCCCCGCGACAGACTCCACGTGGCATGTCTAATAGCCACGATTCCACTCCACTACTCCTCGCAACAAACTCCTCCTGACCATGGGCAGCCCACTGCCAGACGGTTACAAACGTCGCTGTCAGTTTGTTGCTCCCCCCGCCTATAAAAGGGGGACCCCAGATACGTTATTCTCTAAGCTCTATTTTCTATCCCAAAACTCTGCTAAAATTTTTGTTCGAGCACTCCATTCTTGTTGAGGCAGAGAACTGACTTGAGCGTCGGAGGGTCTTGTCGGAGCAACCCCACCTCCGGTTTAGACTTTTTTTGCAGGTCCCGATGGCGACCGTGACTCCCTCGACTCCAGCTTCCCCGATGTAGGTGGATTTTTGCACCAACAGGATTGGCGCTAGAGGAAGGGTGTATCTTCGCAGTACCCTTGTTCTTAAAGGAGCACTCAATGGGACCGCCTCCGATCATCTTTTCTGGCATCCTCTCCTCCTTTCTCCACTCGATCCTCGCCTGATGCCTCCCCGCAGAGCATCCACGCGACGATCCACGGCCTCCGCGGCCAGATCTCAGGGTCCGACCTCACCTCCAGTTTCCCAGCCTCTTCCCCCTCCTCCGGCTACGGCGGTTGGCGCGGAACAGTTCGACTTGCTGGCCCAACAGGTCAAGGGCCTCGCTGAAGCGGTGCAGGCCATGCAACAGCAGCAACAGCCGCAGGCGTCAGTGCGGCCGGAGAGAATGTCGTCGGAACTCCGAAATCTGACGGCGGGATGGGCCACTTGGGCCAGTCACCCTGTCTTTCCTGGAAAGACGAATCCGAGGGTGGAGAGCCCTCAGTCGGATCATGATTCCAGCCCTGGGAGATCTCTACCCTCATTCTGCCAGAGGACCCTCGAGACCCATAGTCGAGAGGATTTTCTGGATCGGAGACTCCAGGAGATGAACAGGTGGATCGAAGAACTCCGCCATGCTCCCCCTGCTTATGGTGAGGATATTTATACTGACCCTCCCTTTTCTCAAATGATCATGCAGGAATCGATCCCGCCAAACTTCAAGCTCCCTCAATTTGAGAGCTACGACGGGACTTCAGACCTGATTGACCATCTAGAGGCCTTCCGGACAATGATGCTGCTTCATGGCGTGCCCGACACCATCCTGTGTCGAGCCTTTCCATCCACCTTGAAGGGCGCGGTGAGAAACTGGTACTCGGTGCTGAAGCCGGGTACCATTTTTTCCTTTGATCAGATGAGCCACCAGTTTGTGGCTCATTTCGTTAGCAGCCGACGTCTCCGGAAGGGTTCGGAGTCCCTCATCAACATCAAGCAGAGGGAGGGGGAGTCCATTCGAGCCTACATCAACCGTTTCAATATCGCCACGCTGGAGGTCCGAAATTTGGACCAGTCGGTAGCGATGGCCGCTCTGAAGGGCGGCCTTCAGAAGAACGACCTTTTGTTCTCCCTGGAAAAGAAGTACCCCAGGGATTTTGCTGATCTACTGGCTTGGGCGGAAGGGTACGCTCGAGCTGAAGAAGTGTTGCCCAGCTATGCAACCCAAGAGGGGGGGTGAATTGGGTTTCTAAAAATTTTAAGCTTAACTTATGACTTATGAAAAATATTTGGCAATAGCTAAATGAATATGGAGAGTTAAATTAATTCAGGACTAATGGCTAAAAGCAAGAATGCAAAAAAATATTGAAGAGTTAAAGGAAGCAATTATGCACACCACAAACAAAAGGATTTATAGTGGTTCGGTGCCAACCTTGCACCTACATCCACTCCCCAAGCTCCTACTTGGGAATTCCAATCCACTAATCTTGTATTCAATCCGAATACAAACGTCAGAAACTCCGACTCTAGCTATTCCAAGCTAGACCACTTATTTCTTGGGTACAAGCCAACCCAATACACTCCGATTCTAGGTTCGGATCAACCTTCCATTATTTTGGAACCCCTCCAAAATAAAAATAATCCCTCGAACTGAGTAAAATAATTTATAGCACAAATAAGTACAGAGAAAGCTCCTTTAATGAGCGAATATAATTTTAAATACACTTTACTCAAGAGAAGAAGACCCTTTTTGGATTTTCTCAAAGTGGTTGGAAACTTGAATGTGCACTTGAGGAGTTGGTGAGCTTGGTTTAAGGCTTCTTCAAAGCTTTGAATGAACTCTTGATTAGGGTTGAAAAGTTAGCTTGAAAAACTCTTTTTCAAATTCTCTCTTTTGAATGCTCTTGAATGCTCTCTTGAATGCTCTTCTAATCTCTTCAATTTTACACTTTTATTTTCCACCTTTTGGATCCTTTTATAGCTTTAAGAAATAGAGAAAAATATTCTAGGCTGAAAAAGAGCTGTTAGACCATATTAAATGAGCATTAAAAGCACTTAAAACGGGTTAAAAACTAGCCGTTGCGGAGAAATCCCATCACAGGGGTCGACTCATGGGTCGACTCATGCCTGGGGGTCGACCTCTGTGGAAGAATACCAGAAAATAGGGTTCTATAATTTTTGGCCTAAAAACTGCAGGGGTCGACTCATGCCTTGGGGGTCGACTCATGGGTCGACTCACAGGTTGTGCCAAGCCAAAAAATCTGCGTGCCAAACAGCTCATGTGCCATGAGTTGACTCATGGGTCGACTCATGATTTTCAAACATGCATATCTTTCAAAATACAAGTCCAAAAATAATAAAATTTTCATCAATGGATTACAAATCTTTTGTTCTATCATTTGATACTTTCAAATCAAGGTTTTAGTAAAATTATGATTTTGCCCCTGAAGAGCAATAAGTCTTTTTCAAATGAAAATTATTAGTTCCCCTTCAACTGCTTTGTAATCATCAAAATCAATCTAGGGAGCAACAATCTCCTCCTTTTTGATGATGACAAAATACTTGAATAAAAGTATCTATGTGAATCATAAATTTCAAAAAGATGCATTATAAGTGCATTAGCTTGAAAAGAAGATTGATTCTTTTGGCATGTGATACAAGTGCTCATTTGCATAAATAGTTTGTCCATTGCTTAATGATTTGAAAATTTACTCATTTGATTATGTGATTTTGGTATTAGAGTAGAAAATTTGTTTTTGTTATCAAAGCAAGTTGTATCTTGAAAATTTGCTCATTCTCATTTGATTATTTAGTTTTAGTATCAGAGCAAGTTTAATAATCAAGTGTACCAATGCATGTCTAAGAATTAATTATAAAGTATATCAGAGCATGTCAAATTTTAAGATGTATCAAAGCAAGTCTAATTTTAAAGCATATCAGAGCATGTCTAAGAAGTAATTTTAAAGGTTGCTCATTTGCATTGTACTTAGCAATTTACTCATTGTATTTTTAAGTCATTTAATAATTTTACTTTTGATATTATTCTTTAATTTCTTCCCAATTCATTCATTTTATTTTCAAGTCTTTTAATAATTTATAATTTTACTTTTGATATGTTTCTTTTTCTTTAATTTCTCCCCCTTTTTGACATCATCAAACATTGTTAACTCCCCCTCTTTTTCTGAATATGTTTTCTCTTTAGTGTTTCTTCAAACTTTTTGTGCTAATCATTAATGTTTGCTCCCCTTGAATACAGCAATCATTAACCAAAATATGCCATAGATTACCATAGATATGAATTATCAACAAAGAGAAGATATATAATCAAGAGATGATTGACACCATTACAAAGAGTAGATATATAATTAAAAGATGATTAAAACCATAGTTTTTTTTTCACTACATATTTCATAAAATAAAAGTCAACCAGTTAATATCATTACATGGCCCAAAAGATAGATCCTAGAAAGAACAACAGACATGACTAACACTTAGGATCTAGTAAAGCTCATGACTAGATGGATCGGAGTCATCAGAGATAGGGTGAGAAGATGATGGATCTCGACCAAGAGCACGTCCTCTACCCCGTCTGCCTCTGCCACGAGTGGAGGTGTTGGCACGAGCAGGTGAACGAGATGAACTAGGAGGCTGAGAACGTTGAGAGGCCAAAGACTGGACTGAAAGAGTGAGTCTAATGGAATAAAGAACATTCAGTGCTCTCAAAACAGACTGAAGCAGAGCAGTGAACTGAGTAGATGCATGCTCACTTGAGCCTCTGATCTCTCTCCTCAATAATTCATAACCACCCTCCAATGCACCTCTGAGCCTGCCAGCCTCTGCAGTAAGGTCTGTGACCTCAATAGTGCTCTCCTGTGGCTGAGGATGGGCCAAAGCTAAGACTTGCCCCTGCAAGTCAAGAACTCTCCCAGTCAGTCTCAAAATGCAATCCTCGAGCTGCTGAATCTGAATAGACTGATCTGTGATCAACTGAAATACAGTGGAGATATGGAGGATCAAGGTCTGATCAGATGAATCTAATGATGTGGATCCCGGTGCAAATGTAGAAGTGCTCCATTGACGAGAAAGTAAGGAAGCCACACGCTGAGAAATCTGCTCGATCTGATCATCAGCTAATCTGAACTCTGAAGGAGGTGCTCTGCTGTCTGGCTGCTGAACTGGTGTGTACCTCTTGGCAGAATCTGAAGGGCCAACCTCTGGATCTGAAACAAGCTGGATATCTGGAGATGCTGCCCTGAAGTCATGGAGAGGAGATGAGGGACCTTCTTCTTCGGCTCTGTCCTCTACTCTATCCTCAGAACCCTTGATCCAACCACCATCAGTCTTAGTGAATCCCATACGGTGCAGAGTGTGTTGGTTGATGGTGTCTGCGTGAGAAAGCTTAGCAGATGCCTCCCCCTCAAAACTGACTCCAAACCTCCTGAAAACTAGTGTGAGAGCCATACTAAAAGGCAGATGTGCCTTGGATCTGTTCAGTGTCTCTCTCATGGCCTCAATCATTAAAGCAGGGAGGTTTAAGGGGGTTTGAGTGATCACATGAAATATTATACAAATATCTCGGCCAGAAAGGAGGTCATGCCTACCACTCCTTGGGAAGAAAAGCTTTGTCACTAATTGATGTAAGATTCTCATTTCAATTGACAAAATTTTGACTTCCAATTTATTCAAACTTCCCGAGTAGGTTCCTCCTAGAATTACATTGATCCCCTCTTCCTTCACTGGGAGTTTCATGTAAGAATATCCCTCACAAGGCAAATGTAGTATCTCTCCCAAAGTAATAGGATCTAAACATATATCAACTCCCTTAACAGTAGAAGTTACTGTTCCATTGCCATAGTGTAGATTTTGATAAAATTCTCTAACCAAGTCTACAAATGTAACTTCCTTGAGAGAGCAGTAAAAACCCCAACCCTGGTTTTTTATCTTTGTCCCAAAGGAGAAACCTTCTTTTTCAAAGAATCTAAAATCTACATTCTTGTCGGTTTCTACCTTCCTATCAGATAGAGGGATTTTGCTAGGACTAAGAGGAGACTGAGAGGGACCTTGAGCAGACACTGAAGCCGGAATGGGAGCAGTGGAGGACTGAACAGCTTGCCTTTTCCTGCGGATGCTTTCTTCCAGCTCACGGACTGATTTTCTTCTTTGAGGGAGTTTCATCTTTGGAGCCATTCTCACCACAAGAGCAGGCAGGGAGACTCGGAGGATCAAATGGATGAGTAGAAGGAGGGTTACAAGAGGATGGAAAGGGATTTTGACGGAGAGAAGAGACGGTTTTGAGAAGAACGGTGGAGGCTAGGGCACGCTCCAACCGCTTCAATCAAGGGAGAAAGATGCGAAAAGCTCCTTTCCCAGGCGGTGATTTGAGGTGGAGAGGAGAAGGGAGAATGTTCTTGGGTTAAATCCTTGGTTTTGGAGAGAAAGAAGATGAGGATGACGGGTCTTGGAGGAGGAAGACGAGGAGAATAGAGGGTCGGCTCATGAACAGGTTTTAAGATAAAATGGAATGAGCCGGTGGGATGTTGGCCGAAAATTACAAGTTTGCCAATGGGTCGACTCATGAATCACAAAAATTCAGAAAAAATATGAATAAATTCTGAAAAAATTTAAAATTTTGAGAGAAGGAATTTTGCTCAATAACAAGTTGTGAGAATGATAATCTTGAGCTTTTAGGACCAAGAGAGACGATGAAAATTGATCTCAAATCGATTCCTTGGAAATGGAGAAACACTTAGGCATAAGGATCAAGAATTCCTAGATTTCTCCTAATTTCACAGAATCTATCCTCGCTAAGGCCTTTGTAAAGATATCAGCTAATTGATTTTCAGTGCAAATATATTCAAGAGTTATATCTTTATTTTGAACATGTTCTCTTATAAAATGATGTCTTATTTCAATATGCTTAGACCTTGAATGTTGAATTGGATTTTTAGTTAAATTTATGGCACTTGTGTTGTCGCATCTTATGGGTGTTTCATTAAGTTTGATTCCA